>NW_019173037.1:0-233087 GCF_001831195.1 Colletotrichum orchidophilum
TTTTCGGGAATTGTCAAAATCATCGCCTACGTCCCGCTTACTATTTGGAACATCCCGAATAGTCTCAAGTGGGCCTGCTTTATTCTCTGTGGCTTTGGGGGCGGCATCAGTGGTCTCACTTTTGCGTATGCCTGCTCGGCGGGGCCAGAGGTCGTTTAGTCCAGCGAGTGAAGATGGTCGCTCTGTTTCCAGAAAGTCAGCAGCAAGTGGACGGACTCAGTCTCCGCCTCGACACCGCCAGAGATCTCTCTCTCGGGACAGTCGTTCACCCGCCGGAACTCATGAGCGGAAGTATCGTCAAAGGGATCTGGACCACGCGAGACCAACGGCCAGGGGTCACGCGCGCTCCTCACCTGATTCCAGGGGATCATCCGTCTCAGGCCGTGGCGGAGATGCTGTCGACAGCAGGCGGTCGCAGTCAAGGTCCCGGGATCGTCGTCACGGTGCGAGGTCACAGGGCGGCGCAAGTCGACGTGTTGGCAGAAATGAGGGCTATCGAGACGAGCCTCAGCCTGCATTGGGCCGGGGTGGGGAGCACGGAAAGCAGAGCCGTGAACCTGAGCGACAGCCAGAGCGAGAGCGCAGCCTGAGTCCATTTTCGAAGAGACTGGCGTTGACGCAGTCCCTGAATAAGTAGCTATTGGGTATCAAGTATATGTAGAACTGATGGAGTCTATGCCTGCTCCGCAACCGTAAATAGAAAGGCGTTCTACCACTCGCGCCTAGGCCTGCCAGTTAAACAGCCGAATCTTCAAACTCTTCCCCTCCCATCTCTCGTCTTTCCTCCTCATCTTCCCTCTCGCGTACGCGCACTCCTTCCACTAATGCTATGCCATCGATTCCGGCTGCTTCGCCCTCCCTACTCCCCGCTTCGACGCTCTTGGCTTGCGTGGCCGCTTTCTGAGCACCTGTGATGCGTTCCCTCACTAGTTTCGCAATGGCGTTGTCCGTCCGAACGTTGAGAATCTCCAGTTTCTTCTCCAGGTCTCTCTTCAGGTCCCAATTTGGCTTTTTTGGTTGAAGCTTGAACAGATCGATACCTTTATCATCCTGCGCTTCTTCGGCTGCTGTCTGTTTTACATCCGCCTCAATGTCTGCCGCGAGCTCTTCGAGTGTAGGATTTTCCAGGTCTTGGGTCGGGGGGGCTTCGAAGCCAAGCTTGGGACCGCGCGCTTCTGGATCGTAGTTGCGCCCGGAAAGGTGCAGCCTTGTGACGTCTGGCTCTGTTGGAGGCGAGGCTGCGCGTTCTGACTCAGGCGCGACAATCTCGTCTGCTGGCTGTTTTCTCTTGAGGTTCTTGAGCTTTGCGAGGCGCGCTTTGCGCTCATCTGTTACCGCGCTCAGGGTGGCCTGGGAGCTCGACATGATGATGCAATGGAGAAAAACTTGGCGCAATAATCGGTCTATTGGCACGATAGTCTTGGATTTTCCGAATTGGAGTGAAGGCGAATATCTAACTTTTGGTGGCGAGCGCGTTCGATCGAGAAGCTGGTGGTTGAAGGTTCACTTTTGGCTCGTAGTGGGGCTGAAAGTTGGCGAGCCATTGCAACCACGGCGGAACACTTCCACAGGGTGCGCTAAGCTAGCGGATGCACGGACGGGCTTCCCATCTTCCAGAGTCGCATTTAGCTCGCCAGGGGTGTGTCTGGCAGGAGCTCAGGTCCGTTGCCCAAAAAAAAAAATCGAGTTCTACAACCGCAGCCTCAAATTACCTCCTATGCACCAGGAAAGTTGACGAGTATCACGGTCGCGCCGTTGCCGCTCGAATGCCGTCAAAGCCATACCCACGCGCATCGAACAGAAGCTTTGGCTTTTTGCCAATGCCCCGATAATACGTCTGCGATGTCGCACTGCTTAGTACGCCGACAATGTCTACGACGGATCCAACAACACGGCCTCCTCACAGCGAATAGCTATATCCAAACCTCCTTTCAAGCTCGCCATGATACCACTTTGGCTACTCAGAAGGCCACTGCAGAACGGCCACTGCGAATTCGCAAAGTAAAATCAGACCGGCCTGGACCAGAAAACGTGTTGCAGCCCGTCATCCGAGCACCACGAAATACTGAACCACGGCCTGAGCCAACGGACTCCAAATTAAAAACCGCTCACGCATGGTTTCCTAAGAATGGGAAAGAGAGGAAGAGGAAGTACGACATCACATCAGGAAATGCTGACAAACGGATGTTTGACCTCGAAAAAGAGAGGCACAGGACATACCTGGAGCATGGGTATCTCCGCCATCACCTAACCAAGAAGGAGTTGAAAGACTTTAATAATTGGAAGAACGACGTTAAAAGGTTGTACGCATTCGCATCATTTGGCGATGCCTATAAGATCCCAGAGATTCTCAAATGGATCCTGGACCGTCGGGCCGTTGAAGAAGCGATCGAGCAATGGGAGAATTGGACTGATGAGCAGAGGAAGACGAAGTGGCGAAAGCTCATGTTCTCTGCTTTGTGGTCTTGTCCTGATCGGGCTGCCGCTGTCCTCGAAACCACCACACGCGGGTTCATGGCTCCGGGTTACGCCATCAGCGACGTGATTCACTTTCTCTCAAAATGGCAAAGTCAACGACCTGTTGATGAATTCAAGGCACACGCCGAAATTCTTTGTGACGTGGTTGTGACGGTGTTCAATCGCTTTCCCCCGGGCTATGTTGCTCCGAGGCAAAACACCATCTGGCAGCTGACGAATGGAGTAGACTTGTTGAGGACAGTTTCCCTCTATAAGTGTTTGAAGGAAAAGAATGTCCTTTTCCATAGCAATACTCTCCGAAATATTGCCAAGCGACTTGCGGCCAGCCCTCAGCACAAGCACGATGCTCTACAAATGGCCATCGAGGCTATTCCAGAACAAGGCACTGACCTCGACTCGGGAGCGTGGTCAGCTCTGTGTACCTCAATCTTAAGCCTCAGGCCTGGCCAAATCAACACCGACGACGGTTTTTCGGCTGCGGACGCGTTTGTCATCCTTTTGGAACATGGCTTTGCTCCTAATATGGTCCACTATACGGCAGTGATCAGGTCGCTGTGTCTGACAGATCAAAACGAGATTGCAGAGGAGGTCTTCCAGACGATGCAACGGCACAACATTGAACCAGACATAGTCTTGTGGTCTACTCTTTTGGACGGAGGGAAGAGGGCTCTTTCACCGTCAAACATCGAATCTGTCGTCAAGGGGGCTCTCGGGGGCAACGATATCGATGTGCCCTTCTTGAACGACCTCCTGGTTTCCCTGCTTCACTTCTGCAAGGCCGAACCGTCAAAAAACACGCAGTCGTCGCCGGGCTACGTAGCAGCCTTTGGGCCGATGCTACATTTTTACTCAAAGATATTCCACATGGCGCCATTGCAGGCACTCATTCCCGTGGACTTGTCAATGTACCTCGACGGCCAACAACGCTTGGACATACCGGCGAAGTGGCAGTTGGCTCAACAACTGTTTCCTGCACTCGACATGGCCATGTCAGCCGTTCAAGACAAATTGGATCCGACAGACGCAACCCTGAGCATCATGTTCCTCGCTTATGTGAGGAGCCTTACGCAGCCCATCAATCTTATCTCGCTATATGCGTACTTCAGACAGGAGATTTCAAAGGGCAGCCCAATCGCCACTAAGCTGGTCCGAGAAAAGGGGACTTTTGCTTACGATGTCCTAATTAAAGCGCTCTGTGCGTTCCCCGGCATGCTCCGTGCCGCTTTAGATATCGTCGGCGACATGCTCAAGTCCACGCTTGAAGAGCGGAGCAAAGCAGTCGACGCAATGAAACAATCCTTAGAGGGGAGCGAGGTTACTCCACCCCCCCTGCACCCTGCCCCGAGCGTCTTCACTTGGAGCATCCTCCTGCACGGCTTCAGCCGAGAGAAGGGTTCCGGAGAGCGAATCCTCGCCCAAATGCGCCAGTACGGCGTCGAGCCGAACCTGGTTACCTGGAATACCCTGATTGCGGGCTACGCTAGGAACCAGGACGTCAACAAGACGGTGCTGTCCCTTCAGCGTCTCGAGGCTTCGGGCCATGAGGCGGATGACTTCACGCTGAGAGCATTCTCCAGGTTGGTGAATAGGGAGCTCGCGTTGAAGAAGATGGAAAATGCCCTCACCAAAAGAGCGGCGCAGGCAGATAGGAAGGAGGCCGAAGACAAGAGAATGGCTTCAATCATATCTGGCTCTGTAGAGAGGCGGAGGCCAAGTCCGTTGTAGCGGCAATCAGTTTAGGAGCTGACGAGACGTTGAAACATTTTAAATGGCAATATACCCACTCTTCTTATTTATTTTAGACGATGAGCAATATTATCTCCTTGGGGTTGACTATGATGCTGTGTTTCCCAGGTGAATCTATCCACTGCTGTCCAAACTCGACATCTGAGAATGTGGCTCTGGGACCTGGGGTGAGAGACTCGTTTACTCCTCTCAGCTATTTTTCGCAATCTTGTTCCTATAAGACTATTCAAAACTTCGATAAGCCGACTGAAATGCCGGATCTCATACTCGGTTTATGTCGTAGTAGGCTGGGGATAATAGAAAGAACAATGGAACGTTTACTTTCATGTCGTATCCTGCTCTATCCAAACCACGGGAAGGGGATATGGCTTGTCTTATCTAGGGCAAAGGGGGGGTTTACAGGCAAACATTACTTCTCTCTGTAAGACCCCGTCATACATTTTGACTTCGAATAGGGTTGTACTCTGCCATGGCATGTCACCGGCGTCATCCCGGGCTTGATAGGAGTATTGGACGTGACTGGAAATGCCAGAGTCTCACATAGTTGTCACGACTAGTACATTGATGCCACACCTCACTATATCTGCATACCTCCAACGTAATTGGAACAACCCTAGGGTACATGAATAGCATCTAGATCTCTCTGAACCTATAGACTCAGAAAAGAACATTCAGATTTGCACCAATGTAGAGACAACTCGCCCTCGTGTACTTTGGAGGATGCAGATTGGTTCCGTCCGTGGCCATTTCTTACACAGAAGACACCAAGAAAATCCACGCCAGTAAGTGCTGCACAAGTTAAGAATAGTCGATGGTGGCAAAAAAGATTCTCAGCCCATGACTGGACGAACCTGATAACGGTAAAGGAATCAAATGTTAGACCGCTCCAACTTGTACATTGAAACCATGTGTCTCGTCGATGATCGCCACCGGATGAATACTCAAATGTGTGGAGTAGTCATGGCCGTCACGTTTTCTCTTTTTTGCTCTTGCAGCATGGGCTTCAAACAGGTCGGAAGCTCTAGCGTACCAGCATCACGAGCAAAATTTGAGATCACTGTCAATACTAGTCCGTGACAATAGCCCTCTGATACTCAGGGGCACGACTCTACTGATTGTGCTGACGAGATATGTGACACCTTTCTGATGATTCATATAATCTCGGACAGGACGTCGATAGGTTGTAAGATCGGCATCTCACCCACGCGGGTTGTCTGACCAAGTCTGAGTCTTAGCACCGCGAGGTCTGGAAGAAATACGGTCCCCTGTGAGCAATCGTACTACTATTGACACCTAAAGAATGGCACTTACCTAGCTTTACATCTCATCTCATCCTTCTGGTCCTTACCACCTCGGAGCACCGATCTTAAGGTAGTGCTCGGTCCGATCTGCCGCTGATCTTCCCAGCTTATTCACTAGAACTTGAGGTCACCCTTACCGGCAGTCGGATAAGAGGAATCTCGTACCTTGCTAATCCTCATTAAACGGGTCTGATTGTAACCTTTTGTTGCACGGAGACGTGCTGCCGATTCCCACATAGTTTCTCTAAACCCTAATGCTGCACCCGAAGCTCAATGACCATGAACTATAGCTCACGTGCGGCTGGGCTCAACATGCCTGTCCCACTTGTTACAGGGTTGTATGTGCGGCGCGCTTAGTCTCAGCTGACAGCTTTCTCCTCAGAACAAGCCGATAGCTTGTAGAGGAGTAACCATTCTACAAAATTGGGAAGACATCGTGGCATACCAGACTTTAGGCGCGCGGCAGCTGCCTCGCCGTGCAAAGATCAAGCAAATATTCTGACATTTGACGTATGCTTCATTGACCGAGCCTCGCTTTCGTAGCTACAGATGGTGTGTATATCATTACAAGTTTGTTGCCCAGTCCCGGACCGCATTGTCCAGACGCAGTGAGCAATTCGGTAGCCCCTGTCCCTCCTTGCAAGGCCATACCATGCACTAGGCATGGCCAATCGACCTTTTTCTGCTCTCACGGAACGCACCAGAAACGCCCCACCCCCTATTTTGTATTTTGTATCCCTTACGTGAGCTTCTGCTTGATGAAGAATGACCGCAGGTGCGACAGCTGCCAGGTGCAGGTAACGGCGAGCACAGTAAGCTGAATGAGCATCCATCTGATGACACGGGCGTTGGTGGATTCGGACTGATCTCTGAACTCGGCTTCGCGTTCCTAGGACGTTTTCATTAGCATCGCAACGTACATTGATGCGCCGTAGCCGTCGCGCCATCTCCCTCTTTCCAGAATAGGAAATAAAGCTTAGATTTCGGCTTTGAGAATTGGAGACTTACACGCTGGAAGACTTGCTCCCTGCGGATATCCTGCAGACGAGCGTTGAGGTCCTTGACGCGGGTCGCGATATCCTCGAGCTTGCTCTTGTCAGAGCTCTCAATCTCGGTGCTCTCACCGATGGCGAGGTCGAGCGTCAGGCGGATACCACCGTTGTGGGAATGGAGCGAGAGCCAGCCGGCGCGGCCAGAGGTGGAAGACGGGGTGAAGCAGAGCATGTGGTCGCCAGCGTCGGCGGCCGTGAAGGTGAAGCGGCCCGATGCCTGGCCGCGCTGGGAAACTACGCGGTGGTCGTTATCGAAGGTTTCCTGTAAGAGTGGGAAGTCAGCATGGATTTCTTATTACTGGTATGGGCACGACAGTAAGAGGGGCCCAGGTGCAGCACATAGATATGTGGTAGCTCCGAAGGGATATACATGCGAGACCAAGAAGTTTGACTTACATCGACGGAGATGTAGATGCTGAGACCATCATGCTTGGCCCACTGGTTGATCCGGTCATCCCATTCCTCGGCAGTGTAGTGGCCAACAACAAGCGTGTCCTTGGGGAGCTCCTCGAAGAAGCACTTGGGCGAGGTTCCGTCAATGTAGAAGTACAGCGCCTGGGCGACTGCGCTCAGCGAGAGCAATGGGAGAAACGGCCTCATGTTGTCGAAGATGGAACACGAATGGAATTGACGAGATTTGGGGTGTACCGCGGGTTTCTCGGGTAGAGTCTACTCGACGTCGTGGTGCTCGTCGTCTATCGGCTGTCGAGGGGGTTGAATTGGGGGTGCTTCGTTTCTTCGAGTTAACAGCGCCAGGTCAGCCAGTTCGGGCGGGTACCCACATTCAAGTCCCAGGGTGCGCGGGAGCAACTTCCAAAGCTGCCACGTTCGAAAAATTGGTGATGAACAGGGGTGGCACTGGCCACTACTTGGGGAAAGGTGTGGATCACGTGCGGTTCCAGACGGCATTCTACGCGCTTGCAAATGCGGCTTTCGCGTACTAAGAAATGTACCCTTTGGGCTCGAGATTTTGGAGACGCCGACGAACAAAATTAATCTTGACTTTTCGCTTTTCTTCCACCGAGACCCCTCAATAAATACAAGAAGCCCACTGTAACGACCGATTCGCCTGGCAAGAACTTCATGATACCCATTTCCTTGATGCATATGCCCAGTCCAAGCCTGAATTGATGCCATCGAGCGGACTAGTGGCAATCGTCAGTCAGAAAATAAAATCCACCCTTCCGACCGCTCGCCCAGCATCGCAACTATTTTCCTCCCACCCTTGCCACCCGCCGCGACAATGACGTCTTCCGACGTGCGAGACGTCCTTAACCTCCCCGATAGTCACGCGGCCCCCCGACCGGCGAAAAAACAAAAGACATCCGGCCCGCGCCCGAACCTCAAGGGTCTCGCCCGCGAGGTCCAGAATCTGGGCGGCGACAATCCGATCGCCATCGTCCCTGAGGTCTCGATCTTCAAAAAGCGGCGGTTTGCGAGCAGGAAGCCGGCGACGAAGTGGGAACTCAAGCCCTTCACCAACTCTGCACGGGGCGATAGTGGCGCATTGGTGCTTAAACACTGGAAGCGCAAGACACCAACGGCGACAGAGAATGGGCAGCAAGGCGGCGACGCCGAGATGAAGGATGCAGAGGGGGATCAGGCTCCGACGAGGCCTGAGAACTCAATGTTTGCGAAATTCAACGTGGAGGTGGATGTGCCGCAGTACAGCGAAGACCAGTACCGGACGAACCTGCAGAACGACGACTGGAGCAAGGAGGAGACAGATTATCTGCTAGGGTTGGTGAAGGACTTTGACCTGCGGTGGCCGATCATATGGGACCGATATGACTACTTGCCGGAGGCGATCAACGGAGAGGCGTCGGCAGACGGGGACGAGAGTAAGGCCATCATCCCTGTGCCGAAACCAAGGACGATGGAGGACCTCAAAGCGCGCTACTACGATGTTGCGGCAAAGATGATGGCGGTTCAGAAGCCCGTTCAGTACATGACACAACCCGAATACACCCTCCACGAGCTCATGGCCAACTTCAACGCCAACCAAGAGAAGCAGCGCAAGGACTTTGCCAACAACGCGCTGACCCGAAGCAAGGAGGAAGCCAAGGAGGAGGAATCCTTACTGCTAGAGATCAAGCGCATTCTCGCACGTAGTGATCGTTTCAACGAGGACCGCCGCGAGCTGTACAATCGCCTGGACTACCCACACACCGACCAAGATATCAGCGCGTTCAAGTCCAGCGCTGGTTTGCAAACTCTACTGCAGAATCTGATGAACGCCGACAAGTCTAAAAAGCGAAAATCGCTGATGGCAGCAGACGGCGTCAGCCCCTCCGCGCCTGCGGGTCAACAGCCTGCGGCTGCAGCGGCGGCCGTGGCCGCGTCATCGGACAACAACGCCAACCGCCGCGAGAGCATCGCTGCTGCGGCGGCCGCCACGCCGGCGGAGAAAATACACAAGGAACCTGCCAGCAGCGTCGCGCAGACACCGACGGCGCCGGCCGGCGGAAAGAAGGGCCAGCAGCAGCAGGAACGCCGCAAGCTCTCCGAGGCCGAGATGCACGTCTACGGTGTCACGCACCACGACCGCCTGTCCAGCGGACCGACGTTCCGCTACGAAAAGATTAACAAACTTTTTACGCACAAGTCGAACCAGCAGCAGCTGCGAATCATGAACACTCTCAACGAGCTAGACATTCCGCCGCGGCTGGTCATGCCCACGGCACCGGTTACAGCCCAATACGAGCTCCTGCTTGGTGCCGTCAACAGTCTGCTCGATGCTAGAAAGGTCACGGACAAGATTGACGCCGAGATCAAGCTCGAGCTGGCCAAGAAGGCGGAGCGGGAGAAGGCGAATCAGCCAGAACCGGTCCCGGCTACTGAGAAGGAGGGCCAAGGCCAAGGCCAGTCAACGGAAGAGAAGAAGGACAAAGCCGCAGAGGGCAAGGGCGAGGCAAACGCAGAACCCTCCGCAGCCGCGGAGCCCGCCAAGGCTGACGTACCCAAAACAAACGGGGAAGCGGCCGGCGCGGAGGCGACTCCCGCTGCGGAAGGGGACAAGGCTGCTGCTTCTGCTGCTGCTGTGCCGGCCGCGACGGAAGAGGGGAAGGGTGACGCCGAGAAGGAAAAGTCGATGGGGCGCCCGGGCAGTAGTGGGGCGTCACACAAACGGAGCGCGAGCGTCATGAGCGCCGGAGGCGAGGAAAAGAACGCCAAGAGACAGAAGAAGTGAGCGAGGTTCCAGCGAAGTACCGTCTGACAAGGAAGTACTTTCTCGTCGTTACGCGCCGTGACGAGATGGATGAAGTACAATGTATGTATAGTCACAAATGAGATTGAGCCTTTAGGAGTCATCTCAGCGTGGCACACCCCCTTTCCCCTCCGCTTAGACTGGGGGAAAAGCGAGCGCGAAGTATATCGGTGAACGGATGCTGGTCGAGGGCCGGCATGTTGGGACCAGACTTGGGAGTGCGTATAGGAAGTTCAAAGTTATTGGGTCTTCGGGCAGAGCGAGGGAAAGCCGCCACCTCTCTCGGATTAGCGAAACGCACAAATGCTCGAAACAAGGAAACAGGGACAGGACTGTTGCTTGCCAACTTCCTAGGCATCTGCTTCACGTGGGCAATGTGACCGGGGGCATATCTTGCTGCTCTGTGTGCCCTTGTCCCTCTGGGATGAAGTAGCAATGGGAAAGAGGGTCATGAAACCAAAAATGCCGCCAGGCTGCAGAAATAAATGATGGCATGCTGAAATGCTGCAGTTCAAACCCCGCCCTTACGTATATGTGTATAGATATCGTGTAAGTCTCGTTACAACGATGCCATGTCAGGGGCAAGGGAGGTAGATCTGACAACCCAAAAGAGGAATGGAATCCTGTTCTGCATTTCGCTTCTTTTACAACTAGATTGTGGCGAGGAGAGAGATGGTTGCGAGAGATAAGGGAACCTCCCTTTGGGTAGGGAACCCATGAAGTTCAACGCGGGACGTGACGTCTCATTAAGCAAGATGCAGCTCATCGACGGCTGCAGGTGAGGCTAATCATCTTAATATAGCAACGGCAGCTAAAAATATCGACGCGGAAGGCGGCTACTGTTGGGGAGGGGATGTGATCATGGCATGCCGCTTGCCTCGGGGCCGGGTCATGTAGTTTGCTGGAAGGGGGTAGATGGACGCATGAGGGTTGCTAGGGCCTTCAGATCTCCGGACCCGCCTTTGACGAGGCTGTCTAGTCCAATGATTGGAAGCCGAATCAAGATGATGTCGGTGAAGGTCTTTGTGCCACGATCGTGCTTGAACTGATTTCAGGGTCCTGCTCTGCTGTGGCCACGGAAGGGGGTGTGAGTGGAAGGGCGTCAACCGACGGCCGCGTAGTTGGCAATCTCGAGATCTGTCCTGCAGGGTCAGGCAGGGCAAGTTTCATACGGACGGAGAGGGAGGTGAGATGAGGTCAAGAGGCATCGGCGTGACGCCGAGGAACAATGGGTTCGACTCCGTGCCTTGCCTTGGGTATCCTGGGCGGTCGGTTCGAGATGCTGTCGTCAGCCTATAGAGCGCGGGATGTCTGGTCGCTTGCGTACCTTGCAGGGAGAGAAACATAGAGTCTCAGACAGCTAGCTGCTCGTCCGGCGCGTATGGTATACGGCGGGTACACGGCGGGTACACAGTTAGGGAAGGGTGGTCGCGGTGGGTTCTTTGGGGAAAAGGAGATCTGCAGGCCGCTTGGCCAAAGATCCCAGGACCAGGACCGTAACATGCTGTTGGGTCCGGTAGTTATTAATAGAGACCTAGGCGCCTCGAAAGTGTAGAAATTCATGGTTTTGGGTAGATTGCCTTGCCATGTGGAAGAGAATGTTTCTAGAAGAAGGATCCTCAGCGACGTGGAGTTTGACATCGTCGTCGTTGGCGAGGACAAGGAGGGAGCGCTTAGTGGGCGCTTAGTTGAAGGCGAGCAACACCATTGGCTGCAAGCCAAGCTGGTGTAAGGTTTCGTGTGATGGAGCTGCGATGTTGTGCATGTAGGGGATCTTGACACTTCTAAGATTAGAATGCCTTGCTTCTTTGGAAAACAAGGTCAACTCTCCGACGGCAGTAGGTTTGCAAACTGACGTTCGGAGAGTTAGAGCCAGACGCAATGGCGGCCATTTTGGTGAAGTTGCGAGGTGATGGAACCCGAGGTAACCATGTCCATGCTCACCATTTCCGGCTCCGCTGACGTGACCACGTGACTAGGTACACAGTGCCATTTTGAGAGGGAAACAAATGGCACTCGAATCCGATTCCGAGCAACAGCGTTTGTGTATCCACCTGGAAGGGAAGATCTTCCGTGGGGCAATCATTTACTCGAATGTTACAATGGGGACAAGGAGAATCAGTTTGCGATGATAGAAGCTGACTTGTGATGCCCCAGACTGAGACTGGAAGCCGCTGCAGAAAGGTGCCGATGACCCTTACGGATACACGTGTGAAATTTTTCCAAGTTGCCGTATGGGTCGCGGGCCGGGCAGACAATGCAATCTGTGGAGGCACCTTCCACAGGGCTAGGTGCCCGGGTGCGGGAGTCCCACCTTCTGTTTGAAAGGAAGAAGACGGTTCTACATAGTACCTTACCTACCTACCTACCTTACCTTACCTAAAAGGACGAGTGAATACCTTGGCACCTTGGGTAACTTCCGCAATGCCCAGGACCTGACGTCCCTACCGCCTGCCGCTTTCATCCGTGATCCAGCCGGGCTGGTAACCTGGCACCCTGGGTGCCTACCTTAGGTCCTTTCTTCGACCAGTTCCTTCCATGGAAGCCCCGACGGGAGTGACTTTTGGTTGCCTCCCCCTGTCACCGCGCTTGAATCTCTAAGCGGGCTCGGTAGCCCCCAAACTGCGGATGTTGCCCGCAAAGAACCAACAATGGTGCCAAATTGTTTCCCGTCGGTACATACGACCTTCCACCCTGTTCCGTCAGATTGTTTGCCAGACTCGGGAGGTACCACCATAATTCGACCAGCCTCGCGAGGTCTCTGGCGCACTGCACTGGGTTTGGCCTCTCTCTCATTTTCTCTCACCTTGGGCGACGTCCATTCCTTTTCAGCAAATGTCCGCGGCCACATCGGGCTGTCGTCACCACCGGAACGCATTTCCAAACTTCGTTTGGCGGCATTGGACCAACCAAAGGCCCAGGATCGCCATAGAGATGGGGTCGACCTGACATTTCTGCAAAATTCCGGGGTGTGCCATCCCGCATCCATCCGTCGTGTACTGGAACCGAGCGCCGTTCGTCGTCAGTCGTCAGTCGCCAGTCGCCAGTCGTCAGTGACCAGGAATAGCAACATCGTGCAGGAGGACATGGGATGGGACGGGACATCTCTTGCGGACGACGACTACCCAAACAAGAACCAACGCAATCCCATCCGGAGGCCAGGTTGTTTCCAGCTTTCGCCCTCTCCGAAGTGGTCTCGAATCTTGGCCCATACAGTCCCCCTCACACCGCAGTCAATCTTACTCTAGCCACCTTACTGTGTACTTGGTATGCATCACCGTCACATCCAACACACTCGACTGTCAATGCCTGATTGTACCCCGTTCGGCCTCTCACCACTTTGTCTCGGCTTCCGCCATGCCTCGAGGTACATTTCTGCCGTGTTCCTTTACCCCCTGCCTCTGCTTACCTTACCTTAATGTCACAGTTTATCTCACCTCCGCAGTCAGTCCCTGGCCAGTTGGTGACGGCACAATGCCACAGAAGACGAACCAGGGTTTTGATTCTCTACTGCAAAAGATTACCTACCTGACTCCTCTCATTCTCGAATTCCATCGCCCCGCTTTTGCTTGCTACCTGGAGGTTCCCTCTTGGCCTCGCCGCTCTCTGTTTCCGCAGGTCCCTGCAACCTCGGTCCTTGAATTTGCTCCATTTTATCTCTTGATCCTGCGCCTTCCATCCCCGCTCGCCAAAGTCGCCCATGCCGCGTTGGAGACGACGACATGCCGCATTTGCCATGACGCTCGACGCGTTGGCCATGTCATTTCTTTATGGGTCTGGCGAGACGTCGTCCTAACGCGAAGAAGAATTCGGCTGGCGGTCCAAAGGTTCTGCGCTGTTTGCTGCTGTCGCCTTCCTTCCGAGCTCCACATCGCGGTGGTCATTCCGCATTTGTCTGATCTTTCGATGCGACAGTGTCCACTGTCGCACAGATGAACAACGGTGAACCAGACACGGCCCGGAGTGGAAACCCCCATACGGCAAATACATTACACCACTGTGTTGATACTCTCAAACGCCTCTCATTTCGCCCCTCGCGCTTCTCGCCGGGAGTCGCTCCGGCTGGCCCCACGAGACGACATTCCCGCAATCTCTGACTAGGCGTTCTTCATTACCGAGCGGCCAGGCAAAGGACTCATGAGCTCCACCAAGGCCAAGTTCTTACGCCTATGGCTACAACTATCCGTAGGGAGCTTACGGACAGTGTACACTGTCATCTCGATAGACGCAACACGAGCTGTGACTTTTGGAGGACCTTGGGATATGTTCTTCCCGAGGAGAGCGTCTACTGCCAAGTACATGCGTCGGACGATATCTCTGGGCCTCTGGTCAAAGCTGCTACGACTAAAAAAGAACGTTAATGCGTCTGGATAGTCAAGTCTGGAAGCCCTCTGCAGGTTGTCCCCCTCTCTGACTTGGTTCCTTCCCGAGTCTGATGGGCGATTATGCCTAACCTTTGATATGCGCAATAGACGGTGAAGGAGGTGTGCGCTTGTGCGTCTGGGTGTGACAAGATGTCAGCACTTGTGCAGCGAAATCGCGATAGCCGCATGACTCTCCGGCCAATGCAGTGCGCATCACATTACTTGCGAGCTAAACAGGAGGTGAAGGATTCCATCACCTACCAGTTGAATTCTACCTAGCATCGCGAAGACCACATGGCCGTGGGCTCTCACCTCGAGTAACAGCACGGGACGAAACCGACGGACCAGCGTAGGCCCGGTTGCTAATATTGGACTGCCGAAGATTGGGCAAGTTGCGCCATCAAGAAAGTCTCGTCTGTCTCGTCACAGCGCATGTGTCGAATCGAATCGCCCTGTTACTCTACTCTCCTGCTCCCGAGCATCAGGGCTTCTCGTTGGCTGCATGTCGACTTGTCGCGAACCAATCAGACTGGTGATACCGCTTAGCTGCCATCACGATAGGTGTGTGTGGGTCGCGGCGGTAAAGATACCCGGGCGACGAGCGGAGGGCGACGCTGGTGCGTGTGGGAGAGTCGATTCGAACGTCTCCGCGCTTTTCTCCCTCTCCTTCTCGCACACCCGCCCAGCGACAAGCGCTATGCACGATGTGAAGAAAGGGGTGCAATATGGTCTGGAGACACTTTGACCACCGTCAGAGCCGACGAGACAATGCCTTCTCTTCTAACGCCTTGCCTCACATACGCGACAACGAGACGAGACGAGACGAGCGGATCGGTCCCGGGCAAAGCTGGGGTAAATAAGCCCAACAACGCATACTGAAAGTCAAGTTGCCCTCCCAGTCCCATCCAGGATTGCACGGCTAAAAATAATCCACCGTGGGCTGTATCCTAGTCCATCTACATCGGAAGATTAACGTTTTTGTTTCATCCCTGCCCCGTCAGAGGAACGAGAGCAGACACCACCACCACTGACCAGACTCGACTGACACGACTGTGAAGAAAAAAAGATGGGACAGCCACTACGGACGCTCTCTTAGTGCCATCACCGAACTCACTTCACCTCTATGCCAAGTACCCAGACCCTCCCCAGTCATCTTTCAAGTCTCGATACTGGTCACTCAGCCAATCTTATCCCTAACGCAACTCATCACCCCGATCAGCAAGCAAATAAATTAGCAGCCGCAATCTGTATGTCGTAGATGTTTCCGGAACAAGACTGGCGCATGCGCTGCCGCGACCGGACAAATGCGCCATGTTGCGACAAACGCATGGAGAGTAGTGACTAGTGATTGTAACCCTGCAAGGTCTCTACACCCGGGAGAAACCCGCGCACAGAGAATGTCAGTTGCGCGTCTTACTACGTAGAAATTGACCCAAGTCAAAAGCTTCCTACGATGCGCTGGGCGGCGGGCCAGGTCCGCGACTGGTTGTCACGCTGAAGAACGGAGCCAAGGGCCGAGACACGGCTCAACGCGGACGCGGAAATGGAACTATCCCCTCACTAATCTCACGCCAATTCGACACCAAAACCTGCTAGACGGTCGACTCGGTGCACTGCCGCGTTTGCTAGCCCAGTCGGCGGCTGCAAATTGAAATCGAACTGGTTGAGAATACGAGCCCCAGTCAACTCAGCCTGGTTGTTGACGACGATACCCGACGTTGGCGTCACACTTGAGGGACTAGCTACGACGCTGAGTGTGCTTTTTAGACGCGGCGAAGGCAAGTGGACTTGCAAAGAAAGGGAAGAACAGAGAAGATGTCACTGATCGCGTCAAATTGCATGACACGGGGACCCTATCCTGGCAGATTAATTGGCTGCTACACAATCATGATCAACCGCATCCGCCGGCAATGCTCGCTCTCACCTCACAACTGCTACCCTGCGCAGGGGTACGCGAGGCAATTTCCCTGATGACTCGGTCTGGTTGGCGGATGTTCTCGCGGTTTTCCCGTTCAGAGGGAACCACCATCCAATATGAGCCCTTATCGTCAGAAGGGACACTGTTGCACACGGGAATAATGAAGGTCCTCAACACTCCGAAACAGCCGCTGTACCACCACTCCATCCCGAGTCAAAACCAACTGCGGCCATAATGACGAGGATGAGACCCCGTTTGACATGGACTACCGCGTGGCCATGTGCTATTTACGAAGACGCGCGCGGATGAAGGGACCAAAGGTTCGACTGGGATTGCTTCTTCACTGAGGGTGGTCGTCCTACGTCTTATAGCGATGGCCGGGATGCTTGATCCGGACCTGGTGGACCAAGCGACGCCTAGACCTCGGGGTTTCTTTTCTTCACCTTCCTGAACGTATCAAAGCCGTTTCCTGCCAGAGTTGAGAAACGTGGGAGACCCTGGCGCCAGTTCTCTGCGGCACGGCACACCTAATGATTCGACCCCAGCCAAACAGCGGTCAAAAGGGTTACAGCGAGGGTCAAGCTTCGTGAGAGCGACGAGTGGAAACCAGTGTAACGCTACAGGCGGGCAGCGTCTCCGGATGCGCGAGGGGGCTTCTTGGTGAACCCGAACCGCGAGAGTGTCTGACTGCGTGGAACGTTTTGCTCGGGCGACGACAGTCCGTCAAGTTGCACAAAACTTGAGATGGTGGAGTCGAGCCTAGGTGATATGCTGACGAGGTGAACGGGACAGCGAGAAGGTCAAAGTTGACAGGGCTAGCGGATGCAGCCTGGCCGCTGGCGATAACATGGGCCGCAGGTCGTCGCCATGGTGGGAGTCCTTGCGTCTTTGGCGAAAGTAGCCGGCGGCTCTTGTCACGGGCGATCGCTTGTTTCCTGCCCCCAAACTCTGGAGACACTGGAAATGACGACGGCTCAGGGCCGCGGCAGAGCGGGGGCCAAAAACACACCTTGCCATGCGCCGGTAGCCTTCAAAAGGGGGAAGGATGGCAGATCCCTCCATCAACACCCTCCATCACGTGGCAGAGGTTAAGAGACGTATTAATGAGCACACATGCGTGCGTACGTGCACGCTACCTTACCTACCTCAGTGGAAGACGCACTTATGCATCATTTCGCCCAATATCGCATCGCGGGGAGGTGGGCGATAGAGCCGGTGAGGCCCGCGAGATGATGGTGTGTGCCAACCCTTGTAGACCGGAGTCCAATCACCGCCGCACGGACAATTAGTTGGTGGCCATGGTCTGGACGACTCTCACTCATGACTTTGGGCCTACGGACGATTGGCAAAAAGGTTGTTGAGCAGAAGGAGACATTTGCGAATCTACGACTAGGAAGGGCAACGACCTTGGATTCACGGGAGGAATTAGGGGATGGAGGCAAGGCGAGCAGAAACGGCGATGGGCACAAGCACGGCGGCATATCCCAGCCCAGGCCCGGCTAGGCCAGGTCGACCTACCGTCAAGCACAGTTCAGTTGAGTTGTACAGCTGGAGCGACCAGACGCGGGTTGCAGAGCCCATGGTTCACGCCCCCTCCCCAAGTCTCCAATGGCCTGTCGACACGCCCCCTCCTTTCTGCATACCATCCCCCCCCCCTTGTTCATGCCTCACCAGGGGACCCAGCTGGTGGCCATCGAAGCGACGACACACGCAAGTGGTTACTGGCAGCAGTATCGCGCAAGTACCTTGTGGCGGTCTAGTACCCGTGGGAAGCGCCATGCCGCGACCCAATGCTGTTCGTGTTTCCCGGGTTTAGCGACGAAGGACTGGGGTGTCTAGGAGGAATGTATGTATAGCCCAGGAAGAGAGGAGAAGAGGGAAAGAGGCGATACGGATGCCTCTTGCATGTCCTGACCAACACTTGCACACACATGGAGAAAGAGAGAGGAGGGGGCCTCTCTGTGTGGATGCAGCACTTGAGGTGGGATTTCGCGGGAGAAGGGAACCAGGATCAAGAAGAGAGAGTGAGGCCGCACTTGAGTACTTTTCAGACAGATTCTGTACTCTCTGTATCCGTATCCGTACAGGATACAAAAGTAACGAGGCACCCGCCGAGACCTCCGTCTCGTCTCTGTTACCCCGAGATGTATTTCTCGTTCCCTTGCAATCTTGGTCGCAGCCCAGCGTCGACTTTGAGTACGGACGACAGACACACAGAGACCCTTTTTGATCTGGCCATTCGAAGTGAGCTGGCAAGTGAGCGCGTAACATCGGGAGGGGAAAAAAGGGTAGAAAGAAAAAAAAAGGGCTGGCTGGTTCCCGCACTATCAAGGGTAGCCCTTCCGACTTGTCAACGACTTGGCTCTTCCCTTGCCTTGCTTTCCTTGCCTACCACGACGGCTACGGCGAATGAACTAAGGCTGCGGCTACAGATGCCAGACGCTTCTACCTTACTCCATACACTACGAACGAAGTACGAATACAACAGAGACAAAGCGCGGGCGCGCGCGCGCGAGAGAGAGAGAGAGAGAGAGAGAGTACCTCTAAGCGACTAGATACCAAGACACGACCCCGACCACTTTCACTCGAGGTTCGCTACCACTTCCACATGACAATAACATATTCCTCTGCCCCCCTCATCACACTTACACTTTCTTGTCATCTCCTTTTGCCAATCCCACCCGTCTGCATCCGACACCACCAAGACTATTTTCTCCTCGCAGTCACAGCCTAACCCATCAGGCAGGTTCGTTGCACTTGCACGTCCATTTTCTACACCCAACGGCAAAGGCGCGGTAGGGAGAGTTCAAGGTTCGATACTTGCCCGGCATTCTTGTATCGGTATCCGTATTCGCACCGGCTTTAGCGGAACAAGCTACAATCGGAGTCGTGTTACAGCTAAAGTCACCTCACTGGCCCGCGACGTGGGAAATTGTCTCCTCACTCTTCAACCCCCAAACCCCGAACAGGCGCAGCATAATCGCGCGTCAAAAAACGCTCAAGCGCCGCCAGACAAAGCAGCCATCATCCCTCGACTCGGACAAACCCTTGAGACGGGGTAAAAGGAAGAGGCAGGCCTTGAGCAATTGGACACAAGAGCAGCGGCAAGAAGCTGGACTGCTACTTTATTCTGACTCTTTTTTATCTGTCTCTCTACACGTGAGGAAGAAAGGAGAGGAGGCGCACGGCAACTAAAAGGACAAGGTCAGCGCAGTTTCCCCTTGGGTTTCCTTTGATACTCTGTATCCTTCCTCGCAGGCGACGCACCGGATCGCAGGCGCGAATATTCATCTGCCTGCTTCCGTCTCATACACACATCACCACCACCGCCACCACTACTGCCACTACCACTACCACCACCTCGCTCGGTACGGACAACTGTTGACTGCCACCAACACACGGCAAAAGCCATCCCTGGCCGGACGCAACCGCAATACGAACCCCATCGGTCAAGCCAAGACCACGCATGCGCTGAGCTTCTCCAAAGCCCCCCCCCACCCCCCCCCCCCCCCCCCCCCCC
This sequence comes from Colletotrichum orchidophilum, assembly GCF_001831195.1. Classification (NCBI taxonomy): domain Eukaryota; kingdom Fungi; phylum Ascomycota; class Sordariomycetes; order Glomerellales; family Glomerellaceae; genus Colletotrichum; species Colletotrichum orchidophilum. The sequence goes on from NW_019173037.1 coordinate 19,588, forward strand.
CCCCACCCCCCCCCCGCCCCCGCGACCCCCCACACAGCCCCCCCCCCGCCCACCCAAACCCCCGCACCCGCGCGCCCCCCCCAACGCCCCCAACCCCCCGGAGCCCTCCCCGCCCTTTTTTTTTTTTTTTTTTTTTGGAGGCCAATACCTGCGTCTCGCTCGTCTCTTCGTGTCGGATCCGAGGCTGTTGCAATCCTACAGTGCCGCTGGCAGCAAACATAGCCAGCAGTACTACACAACTCTCAAGTTTTCAAGGCAGGAAATCTCCAGCCAGACACCATCCCAATAGGGATATTTCATGAGAGCAGCAAAAAGTGAGTGAATCTCTGACGTGACCGCTCCCACTCTTTGCATCTGCGTTTCTTCTCTCCTTCATCTGCCGCCCAAAGATCAAACAAGGCAAGGGCAGAAACTCTCTTGACGGCGTCGAGCATCCGTACAGGCCGGGACGCTGGGTTGGGCTGTTCCCATCCAATTTCTCTCACACATATTCATACACCAAGGGCTGCACAGCCTCAGGTCTCAGCGGCATCTTTCTCACCAATTTCTGCCCTTGTTCCACCCCCGGAGCGGACAAGACACCGCTCTCGCTCTCTCGTCCTTGTCGCACGTACCCAAGACAAGGTACCTTGCCTTTTTACTGACGCACGCGCGCACAGCCCAGCAATCAATTATTTGTCCCACACCCCCCCGCCCACTAAAAAGAAGAAGAAAAAGTCCAAAGCTCAAGCTCCCGCGACCTCCGCGCGCCGCGTACCGAAGCACCAGCGGCGGCAGCTCCAGCTCCAACTCCAACTGCAGCATCCGTACCGCCAGCAGCAACTTACGGCAGCAAAGAGTGTCATCGTTGCGCTTGATACCACCTCACTCTTTTTTCTCCTTTGCAGATCTTTGAAAGGGGACCAGGGGAACGCGAGGAAAGGAAAAAAAAACGAGAGAAGAAAACTTTACCCACCCCCACGACAAAGCAACGACTTGGCTCTCAACCATACCAAAGGTCCTCAATTCTTACTCATCCACGCCGACCTCTCTGAGAAGCTCTCCTCTCAAGAGCGTCTCCAAACCCGGAAGACATCGAAGCGGCCTCCCTGTCTCAAAAAGCCGTTCACTCGCCTCGGACCACTCAGCCCAACGCCATCCCAGCTACTGCTGAGCTTTCCACGGCTCTGTAGCTACATTCCCCGTAGCTTGGCTCGGCCCGAATCGCTGATTCTGGCATTCATTGACGCGCGCGTCCTCCTGCGCACCCTTTTCGTCAACATCATCTCGCGGCACTTCCCCCCCCCCTCTGCCGAAGCTCCCCGCCGATTCTTCACCCACCACGCGACGGTTATCAGCCAAATTTTTTTTTTGCCGCCCATCGCTTGCTACAACTGCACAGCAATTCTGTCAAGGCAGCCCCCAGCACCGTTCGTTTTGCCAGACGCGCCTGCATAGCGGCATTACGACTCTCACCACTCCACGTCTGAGCCGGTGAGGTGCCGTTTTAAACCATGTCAACCTTCACTGCCCTCAACGGGGGCTCACCAAAAACGTCAGAACCACCCAACCCGCCCGCCGACACGAGTAGAGCCCCGTCAGACGAGCGCACCAATGGACAGTCCACTCTTCCTGAGCCCAAATCGACCACTGCCGTAGAGCCCTCAGCCAGTCAGAGGGAACCTTGGGCCGGCCCAAGTCAGGACAGATCCCCGTATCAAACTGCAAACTACCCCGACGTTGATGGTTCTCACAAGAGAAAGCGATCAAACTCTGTTGAGCCAAGGCGAGAAGCCCCCGGGCGTCAGGAAAAGTCCCCTGATACCGCCTCTCAACCTCACCCACCAGAACCTCGTGAACCCTATGGAACACCCTCGCGCGACCACCGCCCGTATGCCGAACGTGAAGATTCACGGGAACAGGGTGAGCCATGGTATTCACGCGAGGGGAGGGAACGAGAGAGGGAGAGGGAGGAGAGGAGCTACTATGATCAGCCCTCCGCAACGTCTACCCAAGGTCAATCCGAGGAACAAATCGGGGAGGCACTTAGACGCGCCAACCAGATGGATGCGAATGACTACGACAACACCAGTCCTGACGGTGATGACCGATCAATGGCATATGGCTCTTACACGCCTGGCGGATCCCGTGATATGCTGCAATCTGACAAGGCGAAGAGAAAGCGAAACTTCAGTAATAGAACCAAGACGGGGTGTCTAACGTGCCGAAGGAGGAAGAAGAAGTGCGACGAGCAGAAACCGGAATGTAGGAGATACCCTGGCCTGTCTTTTCTAGCGACGGTGCTGACACTTTCCTAGGTAGCAACTGCCTTCGTGGAGGCTTTGTCTGCGCAGGATACCCTCCGCAGCGTAATACGGCATGGCAGAAGCCGGATAGCAAGGCCGCCGCCATTCCCCTGGAGTCTAAAGACCCTAGCTACGTTCCACCTGGCGCGTATGGCATGCCACAGCAAACTCCTTACGGTAGCCAGCCAGCTGTTGGACCAAGACGAGAGGCATTGCCTCACTACCGCGGCCAGCCGTTACGGATAGATCCCCCTCAAGGCCGACCCTTGTTGACTGAAGACGACCGGCCCACGGCCTCGACGATTCCCAGCGCGTCTGTTGCGAGCCCCGAGACCAAGCTATCCGCCATTCCCTACACTCCGGCGAACGCTTTCCCAACGCCAATCAGTGCTCAAGGGCCCCCTCATGCGCCCTTCTCAGAGAGAAAGGACTACCAGCGTGTGCCCCCGTTGCACGACATCAGCAGAACTGGGCCGGAACCGGAAACACCTCATCCTGGCAATACGCTGCCGCAAATCAACATTCTGCACCCTACGAGGTCGAACAGCCCCATCCCGCAGCCGCCAGCAACCACCAACGTCCAAGTTGCTGCGCAGCTAGCCTTGTCGCATACCCAGTTCTCCTCTAGCCGGCCCAGGACGCAGAAGGAGGATATGCTCGCTGGCAAGCTCTACTATCCATTCGACAAGGAGCTTGTCCTGGAACGCGAACGGTGCAGCGCAGCCTGTTGGCGATTCAATAACTCGACGAACCCCAACAACGGCGTATCTCCAGTCGAGCGAGCCCGCTTATTCCGCGAGATTTTGCAACCTCGCGACCCCATCCAAATTTCTCCGACAATCGCATCACCGGTGACCAACGTCGGAAGGGTGGGCGAGCACGTTGTTGTTGAAGCGCCATTCACTTGCGACTATGGATATAACATCTCGCTTGGGCAGAACGTCGTTGTCGGCCGAAGTTGCACCATTATCGACACCTGCGAGGTCAAAATTGGCGACAACTGCCACATCGGACCAAACGTGAGCATTTACGCGGCGACACTACCCACCGATCCGAAGCGGCGCATGGGTAGCAAGGGCCCTCAACTTGGCAAGCCTGTCACCATTGAAGAGGACTGCTTCATTGGCGGAGGGGTGATTATTTTGCCAGGCGTTAGGATTGGGCACGGAAGCACCGTTGGGGCTGGTGCGGTTGTCACCAAGGTATGATTACATGCGCGCCTGAATCATGAAACTCTAGTCTAACATCTTCTGCAGGACGTCCCTCCCTTCACCATCGCTGTCGGCAACAACGCCAGAATTATCCGCGGCATTTCCTCCTAAGACAGCACTTGGTCTTTGTCTGCTTCCCTGTCTCTTCCTCGCTGCTATGATACCCAGCTGCGTCTTATTGTACAAAAGCGTGTGTGCGTGTGTGTGTGTGTGTGTGTGTGTGTGTGTGTGTGGTTTTTTTCTTCTGCTTTCATATTCCATATCATTTCATATTATTGCTTCTACGATGTCGAGCCAAGCGCAAGGAGCAAAAGAGGGAACTACTAAAAAAGAGCTTGGCGTTTTCTAATACATTGGTTCCTTGATGCGATGCTGGCAGGATGGGGAAGAAGACCCGATCAGCTCAGCTAGTTGGAGAAAAGCATGCGGGGTGGGAGTTTGTGTTGGGAGGGGTTAGCTCTGGTAGCTTTAGACGGAGGCCGGATGGACAGGCTTCATCGACAGCAAAGCTGTTAGTGCCGGTCCGGAGAGCAAGAGGAGGCAAAAGTGCGTGGTGTGTATGTATCCTGATGCTGCCCAGGCAACGAGAGGTCGGGCGTCTAGCTTGGAATAAGACCGGTAGCTTTATTGCATGAGGCAAATGAAGTTGTGGCCAAGCCATGATGTCAATGATTTAGTTTGTATTGTGCAATGTGAGTGCTACTCTACAGATCATGTTAGAGTAGAATTGCGGCTGCTGTCATTCTCGAGTCTGATACTCACAGACGAAGCGGGCACACGCCATCTAACTGACGGCCCTCTAATTCGACTAGCCTTGTGTAATAGAGGGGTGCAGTATCAACACGTTCCAACTTTTGTAAAGAATTGCAAGAGATCCAGGGGCAACTGCGTGGGATCGTGCAGGTCTTTAGGAGGAGTCTTGGCCGCGATACCAGATGGAATGACTGGATCACGGAGCCAACCAAACCAGAAAAAATATTTTCTTTCTCTCCTTCTTTCTCCATATCCTCGATGCTTATCCAAAGAGAGGATGAGGTCATGGCAGCGGTAGATGGAAAACTTGGTCGGGACGTCGGTGATGGACGAGGAGCCGGCCCAGCGCTAGCGGTTGTTTTGGCTTAATTACATGGGAAGGTTTAAAAACTTGTCGCAGGGCCCACCGCCGAGGAGGAGTAGACTTCATCTCGGGCCGTGCGTGCTTTCGGCAGGAGAGAAAAGGTCTAAGAGACACCGCCTGCCGGCGTGCGGGGATGGCAGGTTTAGGTGCCACGGGGGCTAACGCGAAGTGAAGGTGGGCCTCGTGCAGGAATGTAGCGCCAATAGCTACCCTTTTTGGTAGATGATTTGGGAAATGTATGTGGGAAGAGAATGCGAGCATGGAGGCCATTGCGGGCATTAGCAAATATCTTCACGGGACGGATGTGAGGTTTGGTTATATGGCAACCCGCATATATACGACAGGCCTTTCTTGAGGGAGAAGATGTCTTTCAAGAGTGTTAGACCTAGTCGTTCACAAGTGAATAAGAAGCTTGATATTGATATGTGTGACTTCATTGAACGGTCGAGAGCGTTTGACGAATGGCGGGAGACGACTGCCTTTTGGCGCAAGGTTCTGTTCTTGGATCTTTCTTATTATCGCGGAGCAGAAATATGATATTTTCACTTTTGTTTAACAGCTTACCAGCAAGCCTGCGTCTGCGTCTCTGTGGGTTCTTTGGGATGGATACACATACCCTCGGCCAGAGGATCAGCGGAAAGAGAGCGAGCATTTGTTTGCACCATCGTTGGAAGGTCTCTTAAGAGGGTTCGTGTAATGTTTCGGCGTTTAGAGAGTCTGGATGGTTCTACCTAACTGAGAAGGCAAAAGAGACGTATACAGAAGGGGGGAGGGATAGGGGCCGTACTGTGGTTCGTTCGAGTTGGATTGATAAGGTTTATGTTGTCTCGAACGCCCCCAAGGGATGCGAGATTTGCTTTGGCTCTGCATTGCTCTCAGAGTTACATAGTAGATCGTTTATTGGTAAAGTTTTCAAAGTCCGCTCAGACGTTTTCTATCAGGTAAATATGGGCGAGCAAGCAAGAGAACATACTTTTCTTTTCTTCCATTCTTCCGCCTTTCTCGCAAAGATGGGTGAGAAGCATGTTGCTTTCTCCCCGATCCTCGCAAAAAATGATAAATGATACTTTGACGTTTAGAAATTGCATACAGGCCGAATCTAGAAAAGCGTCGTTTCTGACATTTGTGATGGGAGAGTCTCAATTGATGTCGGAGTGTTTATTTTTCCTTTTCTACTTGCCTACTAATTAATGAGACGACGTTCAATGGAAGACGGAGTTAAGTGGAGCCCGGAGATGTGATCTTTCTGGAAAGGGAAGGTGTAAAGTCCGAGGACTATCCCCGGCTAACAAGCTCCTCCTTGAGCGAGGAAACGAATCCTCCTGTGAATGTGATGACGACCCGCATGTAGCTTCCTTTGCTCGCTTTTTTGCTGACTGAAGAAGGTCACCTTTCGTAGACTCTGATCTCATGCTCCCGTGGGTGCGACTCAATACTTTTCCCCCCAAGAATCACCTCAGTAAACTCCGGAGACATCTCATCTCAGATTGGTAATTATCTCGGACCTCGCCTTGCCTCATTCGACCCAAGCTCTTTCTACGGATACTACGTCAGAAACTCGGCCGAGACCACCCCACCCATACCGACTATTTCCCATTCCCGCACCGACAACCTTATCAGGGTTTCCAAAGAAGGGGTGAGAGAAAGAAAAGGAAGAAAGAAAGAAAGGGAGAAGAGGGGGGCCGCCACAGCCGCCCGGACCATGTCGTCCTCGTCGGACATTGCCCAATTCACGTCCGTCTTCCGCGCCCAGTCTCTATCCGACGGCCAGCGCAGGGTGACCAGGCGCAACCGCCAACCCGTCTCGTGCCTCCCCTGCCGCGCGCGGAAGCTCCGATGCGATCGCGCCCTCCCGTGCGGTGCGTGCGCTAGGCGCGGGAGCGAGGAGGGGTGTAAGTTTGGGGCTGCTGCTGCCTCTGCCTCGACTACGCTAGGCGATGCTGGTGTACTTGCTGCTTCTGGAAATATTGCTGTTTCTGGGGGAAACATTGGAAATGCTCTGAGCTCGCACACCCGAGGTAACGGAATTCGAGCTGCTGCCACTTCAGACGGAGCTCCTCGTCGTCGTGGCGGGAGTGGGACCGGACAGCAGCCGCGTCCGGAAGTCCACTTCCGCCTCCGGAAGCTGGAGGACATGGTCCAGGATCTCGTCAGGAGGGGCATGACTGCATCCAAAGACCGGGATCGGAACGCTGCCGCGCCGGTGCCGGTATCGGGACCCACTGTCTCCACCGGGGTCGGTAATACCGTGCCGACGCCGCCGACAGACTCGGAACCCCGGAGTGAAAGCAGCAACGGTAGTGGCGACTCACCCGCCCCGATCCCAATCGACGGAGACGACGCCTACTACGGCGCAACGCACTGGACGGCCCTCCTCCACCACATCCGCGAGATCAAAACGGCCCTCGAGCCGGACCTGACCATCGCCCCCGAACCACCCGAAGGCGGGGCCTGCTCCATCGGCCCAGACTTCCTCTTCGGCGCCGTCGCCCCCGTCTCCCTGCCAGAAGTGCTGTACAGCCTCCCACCGCGGCAGGACCTTGACAAACTGCTAAGCGTGTACTTCAACGCCCGGTTCATCGCTGTGCCCTTTATCCACGTCGGCCGCTTCCAGCGCGAGTACGACGCCTTCTGGGCCGACCCTGAGACTACGAGCTGGCTCTGGATCAGCATCCTCTTCTCCATCGTATCCAACGCCACCGTCATCGTCCGCGGCAAGGGCAACGCGGAAGCGCTGGGCCTCGGCCGCGGGAAGCTCAAGGAGGCGTCGGCGTATTCGGGCCGCGCGGTGCAATGCCTCATTAAGGGGAACTACCTCGCGGCAAAGCCGTACGCCGTCGAGGCCACGCTCCTCGTTGCCTACTCCCGCGTCCTCGGCAGCAGGGACATGGACCCGATCCTCTGGAACATGTTTGGCGTCGCGACGAGGCTGGCGCAGCGGCGGGGGTACCACCTCGAGCCGACGCACCTCTCGAACCGGTCGATATCCCCTTTTGATGCCGAGATGCGCCGCCGCGCGTGGTTCTACTGCGAGGCTTTTGACCTCCTTCTCTCTTTCCAGCTCGGCGTGCCGGCCATTGTCCACGACGGCGACAACGACGCCCGCGGGCCCGAGAATCACCCGGACGAGGACTTTGACGAGGACACGGAGACCATGCCACCGCCGCGGCCGCCCATCGAGGCGACCCCTTCGCTCTACTATTGCTGGAAGGCCAAGCTCTGCCGCATCCTGAGGAGGGTCATCCGCCACGCGCTGTCTCCCGCGCAGCCGGCCTACGCCGAGACCGCCGCGCTCAACGACACCTTGCACGCCTGGCACGCTTCGCTCCCGCCGGTGCTACGCATAAGGCCGATTCGGTCGACAGGCTTCGCGGAGCAGAACTACACCATTATGCAGCGACTGATGCTCGAGCTCATGTACAGTAAAGCGCTATGCGTTCTGCACCGGGCCTACCTGAGCAGGGATAAGGGGTACGACGACCCGCGGTTCGCGTCGTCGCGGGAGATTTGCCGGGCTGCGGCGCTGCGGGTCTTGGATTTGCATGCCGAGTTTGATCGGGAGGCGAGTCCCGGCGGGAGGTTGTTTGAGGATCGGTATATGCTGAGTAGCCTGACGCTACACGATTTCATGATTGCTGCCATGGTTGTTTGTTTGGATTTGAACGAGAGCACGGATACGAGGTATGCGTTTTCGTTTTCTTTTGGTCTTGCTTCTCCTTCTGCCTCTTTCTTGCTTGAGAAGGGGATGATGGTAGAGTGACGGGTTGGGTTGGGGACGTATGAACTCAGTTGCTGACGACTGAAAAGTGACGAGGACTACGAGCGAAAGATGGACGCCCTCAGGACGGCAAGCGAGATTTGGGCAAGCCGTTCGGACTACTCCAAGGACGCGAGGCACGCGACCGCGGTCCTGAGGGCCATGGTCCAGCGGCTGTCGCGTCAGAGGAAGTGCGTGGCTCAACAGCGGACCGATTTTGCGATGATGACGACGCCAGCGATAGCTTCCACCACAGGCGGTAGCGTCAACAGCACGTACGGAGACCCGACCCTATTCAGCGAGTCGTCGAGTCTGCACGTTGGGTTTGGAGATGTCGCTGGCAGTCTTGGTCAGGGGCAGGGTCCAAGTGATGGGGCGTATCAGGTTGACGAATTTGATTTCATGGCGTTGGACAATGCGTTGAACGATCCTGCCAGCGTGGACTGGGTAAGTGTCAACAAAGTACTCCCGAAAATTGAGTGTGGACTGACAGTCAACACAGAGCCTGCTGGACCAGTACTTGATGCTGGATCGGACTGGGCAGTTGGCGATGGACGTTTCTCTTGAATAGAGCTGCGTTGCCTAGTGTCTTATGGCTGCGAGGACAGCAGCAGAAAAGTCAGCCAGGTTAGAGTAATAATTCTGGGTTCAAGTTATATATTGCGCGGATTCTGAAACAGCAGGCTCACATGGTCTCGAGGATAAAACGGCATTCGTTTGACAGTTGGGTTTATTCTTTATGTCCAGTACGTAAAGCATGACGGCATCTCTTAGTTTCCATCGTGGAAGAAACCAGCCACATTGATCAACACATGAGCCAACTTCGAGTCCATCTTTTTTATCCTTCACTAGCTAGCATAAAAAGAAATCCAAAACTACTACCTACCATCCCTTCAACACACCGAACGCATATTCTTCACAGGATATCCAACAAGGGCCATTCCAAAACGAGGGAGCGCGTTACAAACATCCAAGTCTCTTATTTCGCGACTGTTATGCTGCCTGCCGGTGCAGCCAGCAAGCTCCCGTTCTGATCATGGCAACCCAGAGTGTCGATTGTCGTCTTCACAACCGTGATGCAAGCCGACATCCAGGCTTACGGGGTCGATGATTCTGTATAAACCATGAGAAGCCTACCTTGTAGATAGAAAACCATGCCCGCGTAGCAAGTCCCTGGTACTCTCTTGACTGTTACCGGATTCTTCCTCATCTGAATCCCTAGTTACACTGAGGATAATTTCCACTCTAGAGAGGTTTCTGGTTTCCGGGCATCCCCAGCCAATATAATGAATGTCTAGCTATAGCCGCCTCGATGTATCCACGAGCAGAGTCAAATCATTTCATGATCGTTGTTTCTATCAATATGAGAAGGGTTGAATAGCGCGTTATATTCAGCGTCGTTATGCCTCTTTCAGGCGCGGTGGGTGATTCTCGTCTTGTCTGTAAGGCCTGGCGTCTCCTGGTGATGTCAGGTCCTTTGATGCCTACGCCGGCCCAAGTCTCCCAACATTTCATATGATCTAGGGTTAAGTGAGATGATGATAATCAAATCCCTCAAGCTCACTGTAATACTCGTTAACTGTCTGTTTTAATGACGACCAAAGTAACAACGACATTAGCGCAACTAAAACGGTTAAAACAAGGTGGTGTCGTCAAATAAATGTTTCATGGATTATTTTTTATTATACCACAAACGCATCAGGCAGGGCATCTTTCACCACTAATCATGTTTTGTTTCTGCGGTGTGTAGCCCAGTGATTTATACCCATGTGTTATTATGTACTTCGATCTGGGGAGGCCTCGATTATGCAACGTCGTGGAAGATGACAAGGTCAGGCTCGGCCACTACAACAGAACAGAAAGGGACCATGCCGTCCGGTCACATCAGGGAACAGCGTGGGTCATAGAATGGTGTGGTGTAAAGTCTCATGCCCATTGTATCCCTCTCTCTTCTGTCTGTCTATCAGCCTCCACACAACTCTCCCCGAAACATCTCTCAACAGCCGTCTCATAGCCACCGACCTCTCCTTAACAGTGCAGTCGCCTCAAGCTGTGCCGGACACGGCGAGCCCTATTATCAACTCTAACGAAATTGTGCCGCAGAACCTGACCCAATGCTAAAAACCCCTGCAACCGCCATGCGCCGTGCTGCGCTGTACATTATCAAGTTGTATGTTTTTTGTTTCTCTCCTTAGAAACAGAAAGTTCTTAGTTAAAGAAGGTCCCCGTTCCCGAGGTGAGATTTCCATGCCAGTGATTTTATGATGCCCCAACGGCCTCCAAAAGAAAGGAAGTCGTCGCAGCACAGATGAAGAGAAAACCAGAAAGAAAGGCTAGTGTGTTCGTCATTATCCCGGAATAGCCAGTGTGCGCTGGGTGCTACTCCGTGGTCGTCATGCGGAAAAAAGTGTAGCTCAGAGGATGAATAAGTTTTCGTCGGAAGGGGTGAAGAGTGACGGACATAGGGGATTAATCGGTGGGTGGTGAAGGTATCGTCAACCAGGTGTGGCCTCCTGAGTTTGCTCAAACATCGATCCGGCATCTGGCTGGTGTGTCCAGTGGGCATTTATATAGTGGTGGGGTGTAGTCTTAGCCGTCCTTTTGGCAACACGAACATAAACAGAAGCCAAGATTCTAGCCTGTGGAAGTGTGAGTAACTCGTTTGAGAGAGTCAATATTTAGGGGTGTACGTACCACAGCAAAGCGACTTCATGAACTTTTGGAAGCCTGTGGGTTGCGGCTCAGCAGGTCTGCCGTTAGGCTGGACCGGCTGCTGGTTCATCGGTGTCTGTTGAGGAATGTTCTGGGGCAGGTTGCGGTTGCTGTTCTGAAACTGGGCCTGAGTTGAGCCGGTGGGGGTGGCCATGTCCCGAAGACCCCCGACTCCGGAGCCCCGTTGCGCGTTCAAGGCGCCGGGGGCGTTTGGTTGACCTCTCGACTTCGCCATCTGCTTGATCGGAGAAGGAGGCGGGGGTTGCGCGGCGTTTAAACGGCCGACTGTCAGGTTGTTGGGGTTGTTGGGGTTCGCAGCACCGCCCCGATGGCCGCTGTGCAGTTCCATCTGGGACGGGCCGGGCCGAGCATTTGGGTTGTGCAGGTATCCGGGGTTGTGGCCCTTCATGGCATCCCATCCCTTGCCAGAGTCCTTGGAAATCTTCATCCAGTCGTACTCACCATCCTCGACCTCGCCGGTGTTCTTCAGGGCCTGAGTGAAGAGCTCGCGGAGGTAGTCGTAGTCAGGGGTGTCCTCGAAACCGAGATTCCGTACGTAGGTCAAGTACTTGTTGAACTCATCAGGGAACCCTTCGCAGAGGTCCTTGATGGGGGTAGTCTGCTTCTTCTCACCAATCTTCTCGTACTTCTGCTTGTTTGTCGCAGCCTTCAGACCTTGCCAGGGAAGACCGCCGCGAAGGAAGTACATGAAGACGTGTCCAAGGGCCTCAAGATCATCGCGACGGGATTGTTCGCGACCGAGATGGGTGTTGATACTCATGTATCGAGCGGTACCGGACAGCGACTTTCGCTCTCTGTAAGGGATGTGCTGCTTTGTCTTGGGATCGCGGTACTGCTTGGCCATGCCGAAATCGACGACGTGAATGACGTTGGCAGCCTTGGTGCCTGGTCTGCCGATCAGGAAATTGTCGGGCTTGATGTCACGGTAGATGAGGTTCTTCTCGTGAATCGTTTGCACTCTCGAAAGCTGTGTGATGGATTAGTCGCTTGATATCACGATGAGGTCAGAGTAACTTACCATCTGCTTGGCAACCATGACGACGGTCTTAATGGTGAACCTTCGGCCGCAGTGGTCAAACAGATCCTCGAGCGAGGGACCGAGGAGATCAATGACGAGGATGTTGTGCAGACCCTCCTGTCCGAAGTAGTATACGTTGGGAATGCCAGCTTCAAAACAGGGTCAGTAATGCGTGCGGGACGAGGGATTGTAAAATGGACATACGGCATCCAACGAGAATCTTATACGTCCGGTACTCATCTCGCAATTGAGGGGCATCGCTTTTACGCGGCTCCTACGACAAGAAACATCATTAGCAAGGTATTACAGCGTTGCAGGGTCACCGCGACGCCCTCGAACGACGCGGTACCCGGATTGAGCGAAGTCGGCGACGCACGAATTTGATGGCGACCTGCTGGTTATTCAGGAGGTTGGTGCCCTCGAAAATGACGCCGAAAGATCCCTCTCCAATCTTCTTTCCTACGCGGTAGTGCACGCCAACGACGTTGCTCGATGAGGAAGCCATAGCGTCGAAGGCCTACGTCCTATTACGGACCGTAGAGTCGGGGCAAAAGCTGGGTTGATGGTCGGTTCAATCGCGTCGTTGTCGGTTGAGGCGGTCTGATGGAGTCGATCGGGGTTGGTGTAGAGGGTGGAAAAAACTGGACGGTATCTAAAAAAGATGATGACGGTCGCAGGTCAGCTAGCTGCTCGTTATCCCGATGCCCATTTGAGCTGACTGGTTTCGGGAGGCGAAATCAGGCCGTGAGGACGGGAAGGGGGTGATTGCGTGGTTGCTTGGAGAGGATTTCAGGAAAAGGAAAGGATGAATGGGGGAGAGAATGGACGGATTTTTGGGGCAGGTGGACGGATGGCAGCCGCAGACGAGTGATTTCAGTGGGTAATGCGCCCCCGGACCACTTGCACTGCACGGGGAGTGCGAAGCTGGCGGAAAAGGATGGGCTGGACCGGGCTGGGCTGCTGGGCTTGGGGCTTCCCAGGGCTCTTACTGGCAGGTAGCAGCTGCGTTGGGTGGTGCCGGAGGTGCAGTGCAGATGGAGCGAGAGGGAATTGGGAAAGAAATAAAAATAAGTAAAGAAAATATTGAGGTGGTGAGCGGCGGCGGTGGTGCTGCTGTGCTGTACAGGCATGTTGCTGCTATGCTGTGCTGTGCAGCACCCAGCAGAAGTGTTGGCTCGGTGCTGGGCCGGCGCTCACACACACACCGCATACGAATCGCCTAGCCCTGGCCTGAGGCCGAAGCTGAGGATGAGAGGAGGGTACGGATACAGGTTGTGAAGGTCCAGGGTGCATTGTGCAATGTGCAGGGGACAATTCGATCGGGCTCTGCCTGTGCTGAGCCATCCATTGGATCCGTTCGTTGGATGCCGCCTTGTGCTGTGCAGCGGGTGGCTCTCATCTAAGCCCTCAATGTTTCTTACTTACCTGGGGCCTAAACGTTTCTCCGTTTCTGTATTCGCTGAAGCCAACGTATTCCTGTCCTGCCCTTTCCGCAGGCTCTCGTTGGTGCTGCTGACTTGTTTTCCCGTTGTGGGCAGACTGCCTAATCAAACGCTTTGATTTGTTCGTTGTTGTCGGTGTTGTTGTTATTATTGTTGGAATGTAATGTGTCGGGGGCGACAGCGGGGAGGCGGTGCGAAGGCTGAGTCGTATCTCGCCGTTGTCGGATTGTGCCGGTGAATCGTCTCCGATCGAGGCTTGTCGAGGCTTGCCGAGGCGAAGAGGAGCGCGACTGGGAGGAGGAGGCGCGGGAAAGGGAAGAGGAGAGGAAGAAGAGGAAAAAAGAGAAGAAGAGGAAGGAGAAAGATCCAGAAAGGCGAGATGCTACAGACGGTGTCGTCAACAGCCCAGGTAAAATTACAAGCGGCGACGCAACCTGTCAATGACCAAACCTGCCTTGCAAGTTGCAACGCTCACCGTGACCCACACTTCACTTTCAATGAGAGAAGGGGGTTCAGATCAGTTCTGGGTTCAAGGTCCAGGTCCCAAGTCCGGTCTCCAAAATTGGCAAAGTGAGCAACGACCGTGGAGGGGGGGCAAGCCGCAAGCGAAAAGAGAGCCACGAACTACGAACGTGTGGGCGGCTCTCTGTCGAAGGGGAGGGAATGGATCTAATGTCTAATTTCAACGGACGAGGGGGCCGGCGCCGAATGGCAAGGTGGGTGGAAGAGCACTCCTGGAATAATGGGAGGATTCGGAGAAGACTGGGAAAACACAAGCACAAACCGGCAAGAGTCCTCACCAAGCCTTCGTGACGAGATATGAAACGCAGGACAAGCCATTCGACTTGGGATTGGTTTACGTTGGAAATGGCATCAGGAGCGTACGGCCGCCCCGAGCTGCCTCCCGGTCTGCCTCCGGCCTGTCTTGTGTCTGTTCCGTACAGAATGGTGAGTGGTTACAGGTAAGGTAACTACGGATACGTACTCTATACAGATATCCCGACAGGAAAAGCATTGAGCAACTGGCTCTGACCCGACGGCCTTATGCTAAGGTACCTGACCGGCTTGAGCATCGTGGACGGACACCGACGCCAACAAAAAGCACAGACCAGCCGATGGCAATGGCGTGTCACCTCACAGGCTCACAAAGGGGAAGACAGCAACTAGTGCCTGATTACTGAGGTTCTAGACGCAGAGAGGTGAACAGGCAATGTGGAGGTACGTTCCCAAAGTATCCCCGACACCTTACCTAGGATCCATAAAAAGAATACATCAAAAGGTACTGGCCGTGGAGGGAAGGTAGGTACCTTCCATTACGGATACCTTACGGTTTACCGACACCTCTGGTGGAGCAACCTGACAATTGATGGTGGATTCCTTCCTGCCAAGGCCAAGGGCGAGATGGACCAGGTACCTGTTGTCAACCCAATCTCCAACCAATTTCCCATGTACCGGAGTCGACTTCTGCTTTGGGGTCTGCTACACCGCGACCCGGTCTGCCCCTCTCAGTCGGCTCCAATTTGCAGTACCTACCTGCACGGAGTACGTATGATCTTCCCTTTCCCCCAACCCCCCTCAGTCGACGTTATTCTTCTCCGCCCCAACGTCGCTGTCCGTACCCTCTTTTTACGATCTATCCGTATATGACCTTGATACATTGGAGAACCCACGCCGTATTCGTCTCTTCTCGTCTCGTCTCGTCCCAATCTCGAGTAAAAATGACCTCCTTTTCTTGCAGGACTTGCAGGATAGGAGATCCGAACTGCTACGGAAGTCCGGCGCCCGCCCTCTCCATCCTCATCTGAAATTTAGCCACCCGGCCCGTCGTCTGTTTGCCAGACATGCGTAGGCAGGTACTCTATCTATCGGCCCCGCCAGTCACTCTCAGTCCTCGTGCTGTGCCGTGCCATATTCTACGGGCGAACCACGGGAGAGAGACACTGACGCCGCACCGCGAGCAAGGGTCATGGCAGGCACCAACTGATAGCCCGCCCAACAAACGATGCGCCAGGGGAAACGGGGACACGCTCGCGCCTATCCCGTCAAGGATATTGCATGCTCCTCTGGTCAGGAGCATTGCGGCATTCCCAAGCCAAGCCAAGCCTAAATAGCAGCGGAAAGCTGCGCTAGAAACGACCCTAGAAAACACACGGCGTGTGCCCTGTGCGGGGATCGAGGTCCGCTGACGGCCTAGTCTGCAACCGCCGCATATCTCGCTTTGTCCCCGTGGACGAGGAATTTCATATCCTAGCCGCAACAGGCCTTCCCTTCAGTTTTGAATTTGATAGGCCGACGACCCCTTTCTAGGGAGCCTGGAAACCTCCAAACAAGGGGTGACGACCAATCTGAGATATTCTTGACTGAGAGATGATGGATATGGCTCGTCGCCGTCTTCCAGTGTTGTCGGCCTTCTCTGCACAAGCGTAGCAGGCGAAGACACCCTGAGTCGTGTTGCATCACACATCCCAGATTCCAACCCGTCAACACCTGTTGCTTGTCGGCAATTGAGCGTCCTTTGAGATAAGTTTCGAGACTTGTCGATATTTGGGACTACTCCCACGGAGCATCTCGTCGATACAAGGCTGTCTGCTTCCCACGGCAGCCACTTTGCCCTGGGCGGTCGACATCGTACGCCAGACAAGTTTGTGTCCCACACGGCATGAATGTGTATGTCCATGCAAACCATCACAACTACCGTTTCAATCCTGCGAAAATTCTCATTCTCGGCACAGGCACAACGGCATAAACTGTGGCCCAAGCACCATGCCGCTAGCCCATTCAGAACATCCAATGGCACGCCGTTGGTCGCCTATTCAACGCAGAAGAAGAAAAAGGCTCAAGGAGTTTGAAAATATGGAGGAACACCAACACGAACCCACACGTATGCACACGTTACAGGTGCTGAAGGCGCCGCTATCCCATGGCTTCTCCTCCTGCAGCAGAACCTTACCCGTACCGGCTTGGACCTGCAACGCCGCTATAGCCCGGCTTGCTTTGTCTCCCACCGCCGAGATGCCGCCCGAAATGCGGTGAAAGACCGCCCCGCCCCGTTCCATGTGGGAGCTCTTTGTAGCGTCATCGTGAATTAACAAATATCTCCTCACGCGGCAACCGGCTGACTACCGCTTATGCTTGCCATTCGATACGAATAGCCGCTGTCCGGGCCATGGGACTTCTCTCCCGCCCTCACAGCGCTACCTGTCGTACCCATCGTCCGATATCTACTCCCATCACCATTTGACGGGCGTGCCTCACCGACCAGCCAACCATTCGCGCTCCCTCCACCTTACGGTTTCACTTGTCTCCCGTCCATCCCCGTCAGCTGGCCCTACTATCCACCAGACATATTCCCCAACGTTCAAATGAAACGCTGACCCATCTAGTCCTCCTCCGAGTCTCAACCGCGAACAGGCCTCCCCGCGTTCATCTTGCGCCCATCATCCAATAGACAACTCCCGTCAGGCCGTCTAAACCACACTACAGCTATTCATCTAGCTCGTGACAATCACAGGGCAAACACACTCTCTTACATTGACACACCCTTTCGAATGCGCCACATTTTGAACCCGACGGCGTTCCCGCTTCTGTGATGACTGTGTCTTCGTTCCCCCTCCGGGAGTCGAAGCTAAACAGTCTCACTGAACCAAGCGTCAAGGCTAGTCACCCAGCACCTCGTGGCGAATCAGATCCTCCAGACGCCTTAGAGTTCTCAAGTCATGTCTCAAGACAAAGATCCGCCTTTGTAAGGAATGCCAGGATGTGGCTATTTTTCCTCGGCACACTGTGGCTTGTGCAATCCATGTGAATGACGTTGGCGGCTCTCCGTTGCTGGGCGCTGGTTTGTCCTTTGGATGACGGACGGCATGAAATGTGGCTTGGCCTGAGTTGTCGGACGGCAACTTACCTCTCCAGCGGGCATCGTTTCTCCAATATTTTACTCATTGCCATCTTGGAGGGGGTTTGCCCTCCAACTCGCGTTTCCGAACGGATCTTGGCAGAAGTATAGTAGCGAGTGCGAGCCGCAGAAGCAAATCCATGTGCCTCGACTTTCTGCCTCAAACGCCTACTGGGCGGCTCGTTGCTGTGGAGGTGGAAAGATTTAAACCCGCGACCAGGACGCATGGAACTTTGCTGCTCAAGCTGTGCATTCGTAGGTAGGTAGATGGTTGGTTGACATGCTGATTGAGAGCCATGGATAGGTGCTCTATACTTGGGGACAAAGAATCCATGTACGTCCGGTTCGCTGGAGGCTTTTCCTCCAGCAAGGCCGGATCGGCGACGCCCGTGGCTCCCAAGACTCGGAAAGCTTTGAAACTTCGGCAACCCATCCCGCGTGGCCAGTGTTCCACGGGAAGAAAAGAAACGCGGCGCGCAATTCGGGAGAGTGTCGCCTTGAGTGGAGGGAGGTGAGGAGTTCCGAGTGGGCGCGCCGCGCGTGTCGCCGCCGCTGCGCTTTGCTTTGTCCGTGTGAATCAGGCGGTGGCAAACATGTAGTTTATATGTCACGCAATATGTCGTGAGCGTTATATATGCGTATGAGAAGACGCGTTAGGAAAATGTGAAACGCCCAGCTTGAAGAGGAGAAGGGGAAAAAAAGGAAGACTCGTCGTCACTCAGAAGACGCAATGGAGAGGCTTGTAAAGAGCTACCAATAGATTGATTATTTCTCGTTGAAGGTTAAAATCAGGGAGCTCTCAGGCGTGCCATACCTTATTCGAGGAAGCTCCCTCTCATGACCTCATGTCTGGCAACTTTAGTCAACACACTGTATCGCAATTTTTCCGACGTAACGAACTACACCTCTGGAAACTTGATACATATACCCAAGTACCGTGGTAGAAATGCATTCACCATTGTACAAATTCAGAATGAAATAGAGTGGCAGCCCTTCCAAATCGTGTATTTGTTTCAAGTCTGAATCGTCGTGTTGCTTGTTTGCATGTCCGTCTGCATCTCGACTCTTTTTATTTCCCGTCTCTTCCATGCCCTCCCAATTCGTTATTGATGAAGGAGACAGAGTAGGAGCCCAGCGCCGTAGCACATCTGTCGAGGCTCATGAAAAAAGAGAATTCAAAAGAAAAAAACACCCCAGCCTCAGCCTTAATGAGAGCTGTTATAGTTACATCCGACCCAAACTTCCATAGAGTCCCCAAACTAAAGAAATTAGCCCTTTCGTGAGGAATGCAGCGTGGCACCCGTGGTTTCCCCGGAAACCCTTGCTCAGAATAGGGCATCCCAGTCAGCGCCGAACTTGGAATTGGTCGACGAAATACTCGGTTCGGATGAATAGAGCGCAAAGTCTTCATATCGAAAGTCCTCCACATTCTAGTGCAGACCATTCACTTTACCATTCGTTTGCAGATCCGGGAGGTCTTCCGTGGCAGCCCTGGTAGCCTCGTCCACCGAGTCCGCAACTATCGTCTCGGCCGACTCCGCCGTTGTGCGAGTCCATTCCTCCAGACGCGCCTTGTCAATGTACTTGCGCAGAATCGAGTCCTCCCACTTCATCGCGTCCAGGAGCTTGTCCCTGTAAGACTTCTCCCAACTAGCCCAGCGGCTGTCAAGGTCCTCAACGAACGCGCCCAACGCTTCGGAAGGTCTGGTTGGCTGGAAGGGTTCGTCGAGTCTCTCTGTTTCGTAGTCAGCAAATGACCTCGTCCATGGAAGTTTGTGGCACCCACGTTTTTGGTAGCAGGAAATGAAAGCACTGAAGAGCGTGGTCCTAGTCAACTTCTCTCCAACGAACGAATCGTCCTTCAACTGGGTGTCGTTGAGCTTCGCCCAGTCATCACGGATGAAGCAGCGTCTCCAGATCAAACGCCTGGCCGTCTTCAACTCTTCGCCCTTCAAACCCAATGAGGCGGCCTCGAGGGCTAGATAGAAAGGATCGTCTATGTCGGCGGCCGTCTCAGATGGTAGATGAATGAGAGTAAGCAGGTCGATGAGAGACATGGCATCAAGAGCCTCGTGCTTAAGGAGCCGTTTCATGCTGCTCTCAAAGACCTGGATCAGTGCTTTTTGCTTCTTTGGCAGGTAAAGACAGTGGTTTTCCATGGCGAGTTGCAGCTCGGCGCTGTCATCTACAGCCATATGAATAGAGGGGAAAATCTGGGCGTAGAGCTGATCTTGGATCTTGATGAGACGAAGTTGATCGTCGATAATCTCAATCTTCTCGTCGGATGTTCCTTCGGTCTCGACGTTTACATGCTTGAAGCCGAAAAGATCGGATGAGGCAGGCTTCTCAGACTCAGCTAGTAAAGCTAGCTTTCCGAGACTCAATTCAATCTTCTTGTTCCAGACCTGCTGCTCTCGGGTGATACCAAGGTCGAGAAGAGTCTCCGCCGCATGATCAATGTCGCGCTCACGTAGGATGTCGTTGATCCACGAAATTTTGGCGAGCTCAGGTTTTGCGCGAAGGAAGTTTGTCCTGTATCCGTGGTTGTCGTGGCTGAAGTCCAGCACGGCCTGAACACCGGCGTTGTCTAGCAAAATGTCGTACGTGGGGAAGGCGAATGCTTCACCATACTTGTCAAAATAAACACCGATTTGCTTATCTTTCAGCTCCGCTTGCTTAGTGAGTTCGCGAGCATCGGTTTGCGACCTTGACACTGTCGCCTCACTTCTGAGACTGTTGATCTGCTCGATCATGGCCAAAGCTAGTGCTCTCCAGCATCGGTGTTTCTCGGCAATGTTGATACTCTCGTCCCACTTACCGAGGCGGAGAAGTGAAAGAACCTTATCATTCCGATCCGAGTCGTAAAGCTTTGTGAGATGCTCTGACCACTTCTGCGCTTTTGCGTCCTGCTGCACAGCGTTCCATCGAGATGCCTCGAGCAGTGACACGAGATATAGATCGCTCAAATTTGCAATTTCAGAGTTGATCTTCTCCAGGAGCACAGGATCCGGCTGCTTCGTCTTGTCCTTGATCTTCTCCTTGGGCGGATAGTATTGATCAAGCCACGTGTGGCTCAGCTCAAGCAGCCGCTTCAAGTTGTTGCAGATGTAATGGCATCCGGTCCAGGGTTCAGCGAGGCCATCGTAGTTGTCGCGCAAGATGCCGAATTGCAGCTCTTCGTTTTCGAGTCCGTAGAATGCAAGCTTCTTTTGCCGGTATTCCAGGGCCGTCATAAGGGCGACCAAATTGACTTGCTGAGCCTCGTACATGAGTCGAGTGATGTGGATATCATTCATGATGTGGTCTTTGTACATGTACTTGATCACTTCGTAGGCCCAGGCAATGAAGATCTCGAGCTTACCAACGTCGTGAACGAACCAGTGCCTGACGCGATCGACTTCCCCTGCGCTGCGGTTCGGGTTCGTCTTTTCGTCTTGATGGATGAACTCAACGATCTCGGCAATCAGATCCTTTTTATCGTTGGCGGGCCGCTCATTTGTGAAAGCCTCATGGCGCTTCCATAGAATGGTTGCCACCATCATCTTCTCAGCATGCGAGAGCAGGAGCCAACGGGTACGACGGTCAAGCTTGACCTTTGTTGTCTTGAGGTGAGACATCAACCGATCGAGAGCGAGACAGCGGGTGCTGAGATTGTCTTCTAAAGATGCCGGCAGTGTCGAGATATGCGATGTCGACGAGCTCATGATCTCGTGGCTGAGTTGTAGTGCAGCTTCAGACACCTCCTCATCCGAGAATTGAACGCCTTTCCTTCCATCGAAAATCAAGGGGGTATCTTGCTTGTTCCCAAAAAAGACAGCCTGCTCTAGCTTGCTCTTTGGTGTGACCTGTGGCGGTTGGTCACTGCCAAATCTGTCTATGTCTGTCGTTGTCAGTCGCACGATACCAGTACCACGGACCATCAGAACAACTGCTGGGTTCTTCGTCTTTTGGCGAGATCTCGACTCCTCATGTCCAGTGTTCGCCGTCTGGGGCTCTTCGAAGCCTGATCCCAGAATCTCTGACTGATTATTGTCGGAAAGAGTGATGACATCTTCGTAGGTAGGAGGAATAATGTGGTTATCCTCCTGGAGTTGGGCATCTGGCGATTCTGGAGGGTTGCCAATGGATGCCACAACCACCGCCTTGTCGAAGACGACGAATGCCACAAGGGCCGGTCGGGGGAGATGTAACCGAGGCCGAGTAGACTGTACTGGGTTCGCAGGACTGAATCGTGTTTTGTAAGAGGAAATCGGACGAACCATGCCGACTTGCGCGGAGGCTGGGGAGAGAATGACCTCGACCAAAGAGTAATGCGACTCCTTTTTCTTGGTGAAGCTGACGAGAAGTAAGAGATGCTGCAGATTTTTGTCTTCCGAGGCCATGGCGTTGCTGAGTCTGCTCATGTCCCGATACTTTGCTTCCAAGCCCTTGGGTACGAAGGCAAAGTCGACAACCTCGAATGTCTCCGGCTGGAAGTCGGTAGCCGACGGGTCGACGTCGCGAATCGCCTGGACGATCTCCTCCAGCATGTCTGCTTCTACAATAGTGTCATGGTGTCCACCGCGGTGTACATTCCAGGCGTGAAGCCTACCCTTCAGCGTAGCTGCGACGACGTTACGCTCGCCGACTCGAGAAGTGCGCTCTGCCCGAACGGCAGCAATGTCTCCGCGCCCTGCAGTCTGTGTCAAGGCATGACGAATGCTGCCGAAAATTCCGCCAGTAGTAGATCCCATGTTTGTCCGGAGGAATTGGACCGAAATCGTGGGTCTGCCGTGGCTGTCTCGGACGCTCATGTAGGCTAGTCGGCCGCTGCTAAAGGCCAGAACAAATCCGGCGGACTCGGCGTTCGTAATTTGTATGACCTTTTCACCGGAAAACATGCCCGATATCGATCCTTCCACGCCATTTCGCTGTTTCTTCATGAAGTCCAAGGTCGCAGCGCTCGTGATGGATTCCCAGTACGCGATTTTCCCACTTACGGGCATAACGACAACCAGCCCGGGCTCCGTTGATGAGGCCGATGGGGAAACGAGGCAACCCAATGGCAGGGGTTCCGATGAATGTTTTGAAGGATATGGGAGGGTGAATGTGAAAGTCTCGGGAGATTGGGAGGGATCCGTGTACGGCCAAACAATCGCATGAGTATGGCTGAGACTGAGGGCGTAGCGGTTCGAGAAAATATCGGCCTGTTGCTGGGCTTCACCAGACCATTAGACGCGAGGAAGGCGCACCGGGGTCAAGATTACGTACCTGAAGCATCTGCGCGGAGACGATCTGGCAATGCAGGCAATTTGCTCACAGTGTAGGCGTTGTTCGTCGTCTGTTGGGGATTTATTAGCTAACCAGGGGATCGATGCGACCGTATGTTTGCGTACCAAAACAACACTTCCATCTCCCTTGGTTGGCCTGTCGCCTGCTTTGGGCTTCTTTGCGCGCACGCTGAGCTCTTTTCTCGGCGTGGGTGTGATGGGGTTCTGGTTTTCGAAGCCGTCCTGGCGTGTGTCGAGCGTCGCAACTTTGTCTGACTTGACCTCGTACATTTCGGGGCCCGTGGGCGTGGACACATCAGGATTGACGAAGGTCTGCTCCGTCAGAGGCAGACGTTGGCGCTTGGCTTTGGGTTGCTGGGCAAGGCTTTCGTGACTGGCCGGTCGCTGCCTTCTTCTGCTTCGCGTCGCGGTGGCTGGTCCGCCCTCGTTCATGGAGGGAGAAAACATGATGATGTCGAGCGACCGGGCGCGAGTTGTTTGATGGGGGAGTGGTCGGTCGCCGTGATGGTGATGATTTTCGTGGATGGGCCGGTATCAGTCAGAAAAACATTTCGAGGATGGATTCTGTGGCCTAAGGTCTTGTTAGGGAAAGCGGAGGTCGGGAACGGTGGACGCAGGTGGCAGAGCGGATTTAGCAAATATGTGAGAGTGACGAAGCATCCATCAATTGGGTCTCGCAAAAAAAAAAACACAAGGTTGCTGCATCTGCCAAGCACAGACCAGCAGCGCCAGCAGCTCCGGTCTGTCCACTAGCAGTGCGGTGTCAGGCTCCACGACCCCGGTGAGCAGCAGGTCAGGGCAGGTGTGCATGTGTGCAGGCGTGCCAGCTGAGGCGGCGGAAGGGGCAAGGACAGCACGGGTGTACCTAAGGTCAGTTCCCCACGTACCTAAGTTTAGGTAAGGTGCCTGCCTCAAGGCACCAATGGAAATCGAAAGTGTCAGGCCCAGTACGTTCCTAGCTGCTTTCTCCTTGGGCGGGTTCGTTGCTTCCAGCGGAATGGGAGAGGCTCCCCATTGGTCGACTCCACGATCGATTTGGAGTCCGCTGAATCGACGCATTGGTACAAACAGGACCCTGGAAGTGGAGCCTGGAAAACCAACTCAAGTCAACAACGTCACTCGGCTCTCGGGAAGTGTCGGTGGACTCATGGGTACAACGATTCTGGTGTAGACCTAGGTAGAGAGAAATACCCGCTAACCGGTGACTTGAGATTTGCTGAGTCGTTCACAACCGTGACCTTCACTTGTTTGCGAATCCTTGGTACATGCTCTCAGGGACAGCGGACTTTCAACTTCATCGGGTTGCAAGACGAGCCAACTCGACCCCACCATTCGCTTCTATTCATCCTTGTTCTGCGGCTCGTTGCATTCTTGACCCGGAGCGATCTCCCGAGACACAAGTAAATACGATGATTGGCCGCAAGACCTCATGAGCTTGGACAGCCAATAACCTCTCTTATCCACGGAGTTATTGATTGTTCTTTTGCCTTTTCTTTCAACCCTCGATCCAGTCTCATCAGAAACAGTCAGCGACGAGAGACTCGTCGCCAAGTAGACCAGACAAGAACTGTGGCTTTGGGCGGTTCAGCCGATCTTGCCTTGAGAGTGTCCTTGGAGTCCTGCGCCAGAACTAGGCTCACAGTGGAAGTATACGATTACCACCGGTCTGGTTCATGCCCTAAACTGCGGGTTATGAGCAAGTCTGCCTTGGGAGTGAGACTGGAAGCTAGATATAAACTGATCTGAGCGCACCGCCGATCGCCGAGACTTACATCCCGAAGACGACTGCGTCAAAGGGAAGGGAAGTCAGTC
This sequence comes from Colletotrichum orchidophilum, assembly GCF_001831195.1. NCBI lineage: Eukaryota > Fungi > Ascomycota > Sordariomycetes > Glomerellales > Glomerellaceae > Colletotrichum > Colletotrichum orchidophilum. Next base: position 44,128 of record NW_019173037.1, read on the forward strand.
GCGTGGAACTCAGGTTTGACAGCAATCCCATATTACATGACTTTGGACGAGCAACCGCTACCATGATCTCTCACACGCTAAGGTTGCCGACAGCAAGGAAGATGGCCTCCACTGTTCGGTGGTACTCGACCGCGATGGCCATCACAGATCCCCTCGTCAAATACCGGACGCTGGTCTCAACCAAAGTCCTCTCACCCGACCAAGATCAACACAGACTGGCCATCCACCTCCAAAAACTCTATGGCCGCCTCAAGGACTACGCCCCCGAAGTCGACTATCGCGAGCGTCTGAAGCAAGTAGCAGATATTCCAGAAGCCCGCGATCCAGAGGAGGCCGCCGCGACTCTGGCCATGCCGAGCCACCCCATCTGGGACAATCCCCTCTTCAAACATCTCGCCCGCAAGGCCATGCCGGAACCGAAAGACTCCAACCCCATGGCCCTCGTCCACGTCATGACCAGCCTGGAGGGTGCAATGACTATCAACTCGCCCAGGGGCCTCTTCCTTTCCGGGGAGGTCGGCGTGGGAAAGTCCATGTTGATAGACCTCCTGGCACAGGGTCTGCCGACGGAGAGGAAAAGGCGATGGCACTTCAACACCTTCATGCTTTACACCTTTTCGCAGCTGGAAAAGTTCCGCCAGTCCCATACCGAGCTGGACGGAAACGAAAAGGAGTATGCCATGCTGTGGCTGGCCAAGAAGCTTGTGGAAGAGTCCCCTATCCTGTTCCTCGACGAGTTCCAGCTGCCTGACCGTGCCGCCAGCAAGATCCTCAGCCACTTGTTCATCGCCTTCTTCCACCTCGGCGGCGTTCTCGTCGCTTCGTCTAATCGCGTGCCTGAAGAGCTACAAAAAGCCATTGGTATCGAGTACACTGTTGCTCCTTCTGATGGGTTCCTCAAGAGCCTTTTCCTGAGCGGGGCTCGCTCACGAGGTACTAGACATGGTCAGAACGACTTTGCTGCCTTTCTTGAAGTTCTAAAAGCTCGCTGTGACTTCTGGCACATGGAAGGCGCCATTGACTGGAGGCGTCGGGAAAGTGGAGATAAGGCTGTCGTTGAAGCCATGCTCATTGAGAAGGCGGGAATCGCGGCAGAACCGGCGGATACTCACGAGGGTAAGCCAACCATTCACTGGTCCAATTGCACGATACTAATGGATTCAGAAACATCCAAAGAGACAACGAAACCGGCAAAGTACTTCCTGACCCCCGAAACCTCAGGATGGACATTAGAACTGGCAGACCTCCTGTCCCGACCATGGAGCCCGGCAACCCTTACCGTCTACGGCCGCACGATTCCCGTCCCGCGCCAACGAGACGGCGTAGCCTATTGGGACTTTGAAGCCCTCGTCGCAACCTTTGGCCCGGCAGACTACGTGACCATGGCGTCAACCTACCACACCTTCATCATCGACAACGTCCCAATCATGACCACGCTCCACAAGAACGAAGCCCGACGCTTCATCACCCTCCTCGACGCCTTGTACGAAGCTCGCTGTAAGCTCTTCGTCCGCGCTCAGACCGGCCCCGACGACCTCTTCTTCCCCGACATCCGGGCCGCGCAAGCAGAGATGGCCGCCGCCGCAGAAGCCGCCGCCGCAGCAGCAGCGGCCTCCGGAACCACCGCCCAACCGGGAGAGGAAGTCGTCTCCTCGGACGCAATCTACTCCGAGACCATCGCCGAAGTCTACCAAGACTCCGCAGCCCCCTTCCGCCCTAACATATCCTACTACGACACCGACGCCCCGACCTCAAAATACGACCCGGACCAGGACTCGGATTTTGGCCGCCTCGGCAACGTGAGCAGCGCCACGGGCGCCTCGAGCCCGAATTTCAGCAATACAGCCGGCTTCATAGGCGAGGACGAGAGCTTCGCGTACCGCCGGGCCGCGAGTCGACTGTGGGAGCTGTGCAGCGCCTCGTGGCATGCGAGGGGGGCCGAGGGCGACCCGGCGGAGTGGTGGACGCCTGTTCCGCGTACGGCGCGGCACTGGGAGAATTCCGCGCCGTCCAAGCCCAAGAGAGACGAGCCGTCGCCGCCGCGGAAGCAGAGTGACGCCGTCATGGGGCCGTCGAGGCCGGTCGAAGAGCCGTTTGGGACCGATAAGCTTGTCATTGAGAGGTGGCGGGCCTTGGAGGAGGCTGAGCGCCGGCGGGGAGAGTCATCGTCCTAAGACTGGCAAGGTCTGCAGGTTTTGAATTTTTGCATGTTTTATATACTTTTAACGCAGGGGATTGGGAGTATCAGGAGCAAGTTCCATTGGACTATCTTGCTCTCTCTCTCTCTCTTCCCCCATGTCTCCCTTGTCTCTGAATTTTGAGATTCATTGCATTTCGGATAACCATCTCATGGAGCATAGCATAGCATTTTGGCGGTGCTGGATTCAGCATACGTCGCTTAGACGACGTCGAGACCTTTGATATATAGATATCTTACAAGACCAGTATCATCTGGTCCTCAATTTAGAAGAAAAACCAACTTGATATCACAGCTCGGAACCCATGCATCTAACCTCTATGATCAACGCCCCAAACTCCAAGGAATCAAATCGAAATAGGGACGACGAAGCCCCCTTTCATCTCAGTCATCCACCAAAAACTTCAAAGACTCAAAGATTCGTAACACCAGGAGTCCAAGCCTCCCCAATCCTCCTCACCTCCCCCTCAAACTTCCTACTCTTAATCACCCGCCCACCGCGCCCACTCACGGGCGAATGCTCATCAGGCTCGTAAAATGGGTTCTGCAACAGCCTCACATACGCGCTCTGCACAGCCCGAAACACGACCCGTAACTCCTGCTCCCTGAGCCCGACCGCGCCGCGCCCCTTGGCAGGAGCATCCGCCGCGCCGCCGCTCCCACCACCGCCGCCCGCGACCCTCCGCCCGCGCATGTCGATGACGACAATAATCTTGACGCCCGTATTCGTCTCCCAGCCGTACGCGGCCAGCCTCTCGTCGACGGCGTGCAGGAGTCCTACCTCGCCTGACAGGCCCGTCCCCGTAGACCCTGTCGCTGCACCGGCGCCGGCGCCGCCCCCTGAAGAAGGCCCGTTGCCGCCGCCGTGGCGCAGTTCAAAAATGTCTAGGGTCGAGGAGAGGAGAAGGGAGAATTGGAGGGGCGTGCGGATCGGCGCAAAGGTGTTTGTTGAGGGGTTGTGGGAGGGGAAAATTTGGATGTGAAGGGGGTTGTTCTGGAGATTGCTGTATTAGCTTTGATTGTCTGTTGAAAAGGCACTGGGGGGGAAGCTGTGTGACCAAAAGGAGGGATAGGAGGTCTCAAGGGCGGAGGGGGAGCTTTGAATGGCGAACCACCCAGGCCAAAGCTAGGTGGTCTGCGCCATGGACGGGGAGGTGAGGACGTACATTGCGGCCGATGATGCCTATACAGGCTATGGAGGGGATTGCAGTCGCCATCTGCGTGCCTGCCCGTGCTCTTCGTCGTCCGGGTTGCAAGGTGTCTTTCGGTAGAACTCTGCGTTGCGGCGTGGAATGCGATCGTGTATGGTCGGCCAAAGTTGAATGTTGTTGGCAAGGTAAGGCAGAGTGGTTAGAGACTGGAGAGCTGGGGTAAGGTGCCGGACCTGGAAACAGCTGGTGTGGGTGGGAGCTTAATTATTTTCGGGATCCCACTGATGCCCCCCGCATTGGCACCAGGGGAAGCAGCAGCTCATCACAGCTCCCTGCTTCTGATAGCTATGCCAATCTCTCAAGGTGAGGGTCGACAGACAAGAACAATGGCTGCTAGCAAGAAGGAAAGGATCTTATGCTCCAGCCTTGTGCAATATGTTTTACCTGAACCGTCCCTTCATTGAGAAGTGTTGTTACACCCAAACTAAAATAAACCATTACTCCAGTCTTCATAACGAAAGCGTTGAAGCCCGACCTCCTTCTCATAAGCTAACGCGCCCATGGAAAGATTTGAAAAGCGCTCTACTGAGATCGCCAAAGTTTTCAATCAGAACCCACAAATGACTTAAATCGCGGCATGGCCCTCAATCAATCTCCTCATCCGACACCTTCTCCGTGTCCTCCAACCCTCTTAGCATCTCCTCAATCTCGCTTGGGTCTGTGATCGCCCATACGCCGCCGCCCTTGACCGAGTCCTTGCCCCTCATACCGACCTCTTTGCCGACGAGATTACGGCCGACCTTGCCCGGCCCGATGCCGATCCAGCGCCTCACCTTCTCCTCCTGGTCGAGGTATTTGATGCTGTCCCACCACCGCACCGTCTCCAGACACTGCCGCGCGAGCAGGTCCTTGACGTCCTCCCTGCTCTCGAAAGGCCGCGCGCTCACGTTGCTTATGCAAGGCAACCTGCCAGGGAACGTGATGATATCCTCCCCCTCGCGCCCCTTGACGCGGCTCTTTTTCGACAATATCTTCTGCATCACCCCGACGGCGGGCTTCATGAGCGGACTGTGAAATGGGCTGTCGCTATTCAACCTCACCGCGCGCGGGTCGTGTCCCAAAAACTGCCTGACGTGCGTCGACAGCGTCTTGATCCGCTCGATATTGCCGCTCAGCACAATCTGGTTCTTGCTATTGACGTTGGCGATGAGCACCTGCTCGATCGGCGGCACGTCCTCGGAGCTCTCTCCCTTTGACCCGGCGCTGGAGTGGCCCACGAAATCGTGTATCGCCGCGATCAGCGGACCTAAATACTCGGGTTCCGTGACGATGGCCACCATGCCGTACTCGCCGCCGTACTCCTCCACGGCCCGCCGCGTCGCCTCCGCCATGGCCTCGGCCCGCTTCCGGACGAGGTACAGGCTGTCCTCGAACTCGACGTACCCGCCCGCCACCAGCGCGGCGAACTCCCCTAGAGAGTGGCCCAGCGTCACGTCAACGCGCCGCGACACGTCGAAGTCGAATTCGCGCTCGAGGATGCGGAGGATCAGAATCGAGGTCGCCATGATGGCCGGCTGCGCGTTTGGCGTCCTCGTCAGTAGCTTACTGGGCCCGTCGGCGATGACGTCGGAGAGCTTGAAGCCCATGTAGTGGTCGATTTCCTCAATAATAGGTTTCGCAGTTCGCGGAAAGGCCTCGAGCCATGGTGTTATCATGCCGACCTTTTGCACTCCTTGGCCTGCGATGTCCCACATAAACGTCAGCTCCTCAAGTTGTTCCTCTCCTCAATTCACACTCCCCGCCCCCCATGTATGACTCTTCATCGTAACACACGCACCTGGGAAAAAGAGCGCTGTCCGTGGCCTTGTCCCCTGTGATGAGGACGCATGCCGTCTGTTCGACCCGAAAGCTACATTGCCCGTTGTGGCGCGCCCGCGGCCGAGGCAGCCGAGCCCATCGGCCCATACAGCGGCGCCTCGGCGGAGAGAATGGTGAGCTCCGGGAGCTGTAGTCATGGCCCGTTGGAACAAGCGCCAGCCAATTGTGAGCTGGAGCAGCTTAAAAGGTCGCAATCATGGAGTCAGGTCGTTATCATTCGGTGTGTTCAGAGGCAGAGAGCAGCGTAAGAAAGACAGAGACCAACGCCACAAGCCTTCTAGAAACAAGTATGGAAGAGAATTAAATGTTCCTAAAAAGGGTTAACGAGGGGTCCGCGGGTTTTGCGACCAAGTTCGACGAAATGTGTCACACGCAAGCACAGCCCACGCGCAACGCCAATGTGTGGTCTTGGGGTCGGGGGAAACAGAGAGAGAGACAGGAATGTGGTGCGCACTGCTGTTGGACGGAGCCAAATCGAACCATGACGCCAGTGACCAGCGGTTGGTCCCAGTGGCCGCCACTAACCGAATGTCCCGAGGCCGAGATTGAGGTAAGAGTAAAAAAACACTGGAGTACCCCGCGATTAGCACCTGCTTCCAGCACTTTTACAGGCGCGTTTCCAGTCCCGCTGCGCCGGGAGCGGGGTGCTTGCTGGATCTCCCTCAGGGGCCAGGGGTCAATTGCCGCCGAGTCACCGATGCTGCACGACGATCTCACGCTGAAGATTGAGTCAACGCCTCGGCTCATCCGTCAGCAAGGAAAAGGGTACGATTCTTCGTCAGAAACGTCTTCTTGGGTGGCTTACCCGTCACGCCTATGGCTTGCTTGCCTGGGCGCCTCCCAATATTCTCAGACTTCCACGAATTAGCATCGTTAGCCTGCCACTAGGCGCGGTGAAACCGAGGCCTCCAAAGCATGTGAATTTGTTTTCCGGGAGCACTATCCAAGGACAGCTAAAATAATTCTCATTAGTTTATATTGCTATCTTGTCGTGTCGTCTCAACATCGCGTCTCTACACCGCCCTTGCTGACTGTCAGATACTTGACGCCCTTGTACGGCTTCACGTTCTCCCCCAGGCCTTTACTCTTCCGCGGGTCGATCATGATGCTCTCCACTTTGACACCGCTCGGAAGCCACCCCTTCACCGAGAAGCTCACCGACGCCGAGCTCGGCATCAGCATCTTATTTTGCGCCACCTTCTTCGTGTCTTTTTCGTCTTCTCCCCCGTCGACCGTCTTCTTTGCCTGGGCGGGACTGCTCTGATACGGTTCATCGTAGCCGTACGCCTTTCCGAACCCGAAACCGTTGGGGTCGAGCTCGTCCTCGTCCTCGTCGGGCAGCTGGCCCACAACAGTACACCTAAGACCAAAGTATGACGTGCCAGAGGATATTTCCTTGGTGGGGACGTGCCACTCGAGGACCCTTTCCCCGGGGTTGAAGGTCGCGTCTCCCTTGCTCGGCCGCAACTCGGACAGGTTCCTAACCTCTGCCGGTAGCGGCACCGTGACGATCAAATCCTCCATCAGAGGCGATGCAGGAGTTCCGGGATGGGGACCACCGAAGCCTCGACCTGCCCCGCCGCCACCGCCTCTGCCGTACTGACTTGCTGCCGGGGGGCCGCCGGCTCCTAGCACCTTGTTGACGTGTAACCGCACCTCAAAGTCTGAGCCCGTAAGACCTAGTCCGGTCTTCATCTCAATGTTGACAGGGAGCTTGAGGTTGTTGGAGCTCAAACTCCCGTTTTTGCCGTTTGTGAATGGTAGCAAGTCAACCTCGTAGCTGGCCAAGATGAATCGGCCGTCTGGTGGTACAAAGCTGAGCTCGCCGGGGTGTTCCTTCCACCGCGACAGACGGACGCATGGGTGAAATACTGGGAGGTCCATGAAGCCGGCCAGGTTGTGTTTTCCAGATGGGCTCGTTAATGTCATGACAATGTCGGGCATGCCAGACACCTTGCACGTGAAGGCTATCGTTCCGTTGGCGAATGCTGCCAATGGCCGCCCTGAGGGTGCCAAAGTGACAGTCAGGGTCTCGACGATGTCCGCGTACATCTCGTTGGACGTATGCCGCACATTAGCCCTGCGCCAGGGCAATGCTGGTGTGTTTTGGGCGATCAAGGACGGCGTGCTCGGGTTGGCGAAGCCGGTGCCAAGGTTGCCAGGCTTCCTGCGTAAATCCGTTAGACCAGTCTCGTCACCAAATATCCATTTCATAGTGTCTCCCTTACCCTGGCAGGGTGATGCTGCCGAGCAGCTTGCCCACCCATCCCTCGACCTCCACCAAGTCCCTCAGCGCGTTCGGTTCCGTCGTGTTGATCGTGCCGGCGTCGCACATCTCATTGAGGAGCTGCGCGACGACATCGTAGTTGTTCTCAATCTTGTGCGCCAGCAAGGGAGCGCCAAGGAACTCTTCAAACACATCGATGATGCGGTGAATGAACTCGAGGACGAGGAGGGGCTCGATCTCGGAGGACGAGGTGGCCAGGAACAGGAGGTTGGCGTGCTTGAGGCTGAAGACGAGCGTCGGCGGGTTCGTGTTGGGGAGGTAGATGAGGTTCGGGCGCGGCGCGGGATGCTCTAGGTAGAGGGGCAGGAGGTGCTGCGCCGACAGCGGGCGGGAGGTGTACGTGTGCGACAGGATGGCATGGCTGCGGGGGTTTATATTAGCTGCGATAGGTCTAGATGCCGGTATTCGGTGTCGACTGACTTGTGCTCATCGTAGATATGCAGCGCCTCAATAACGCCGTTCATCATTCAAGTCGGCATCGGAGGCTGCGCCGTCGTTGTCGGAGGTGGTGGGGTGGAAGGTTGCTGTCTGTCATTCTGTCTCTGGAGCTCCCGCGTCCAGGTACCACACATCCGGCCCCGCGCAGGCGGCGCAGGCGGCACCGCACATGCTCGATGATGGAATTAAATGTTAGTGCAAAGGGACGGCTCAGCCCAGCCAATTAGGAGCACGCTATACCCTGTCCCTGCACCAAGCTTCTGGGCCTCTACCATTCGCTCCAAGAAGCTCGTTTGTCGCCAAAGCATTCGATAGCAACCTGAAGTCCGTCATAACCAGGTTGAACAGACACATCGCCGCCATGGTTGGAGGAGGAGACAAGATGCCCACCGTGGGCGCTCTCGATAAGCCAGAAAGCCTCGACCAGCTCCTGCGTGAGGATCGCGGCGATGATTGCACATCGTGCAGAGTCATCGGTAAGCACCTTTCTCCCAGACTTCCGACGGCTTAGCGACAGCAATATCGATGCTGATGCGATGATTTCGGACGAACAGGAGGCGGCGCATTCCTCGGCCTTGCAGCTTACAACTACCTTTCCGGCATGGGTCACGTCGAACGACAACGCGCAGCGATACTCAAGTCGGGATCAATGTTCGGCATGGGAAGTCGCAAGCTGGGTGTCGCTAGCATCTCGATGGGCCTGGCCTACCTTGGTCTGTGGAGGTTGTTCAAATAGACGGTGGATGAAAGAGGGACTGAGAAATGGGATGAAGAGAAAATCGCAACTCAAACAACTAGGCCGCGCGCATCTGCTGCAGAAGGCCTCATGGGCATCAGCAGCCCACGTTGCTGACGGAAGAAGATTGGCACCTCTCTGCCGAAGGCTTCTCACAACCGAATGCTAAGCGGCGGCGACAAATAATCGCAGCGGCAGGTCTTCAAGGCAGGCTCTGGTCGAGGTAGCCATGTTGGCATTCTGACTGGCATCTTGTCGATCGTCTCAGAACGGACTACCGATCTTCCGCCAAATGGCAGCTAGTGGCCATTCCAGCAGCTGAGGGCTGCAACTCATGTTGCAACACTGTACAATACTGTCATAATCAAAAAGCGGCAATTCAACGAATCAATTACTAAGCACTGTAGCAAAATAGAGAAACCAAAATTATAGTACATCAAGCGACGCACTTGGTTGTCGCGATGCTGACCAAAAAATGAAAGTGAGAGGTATAGGCAAGCGTCGCTGTCCACGGATCGAATGCTCGCTCCAAGCTGCCCCTCCAAAGCTTCACCAAAAATTCTTTGCAAGCAACAACCTCGACCGCAACTACACCCACCAAACAGCCACCACCACGAATCCGCCCGTGCAATTGACGCAGCGAAACGACCCTCGCCAAACTTTCGAATACGCTGAATTATTCGACACCAAAAAAAGTAATCTACATTCCCATCGCCGTAACGGCTTTTTGCCGTTTCCCAAATCACAAAAAAAAAAAAAAATGCCCATCACAATCCTCGCCCCGCGTGGCACGCCGTCACATCACAAGCCCACACGCTACGCCGCCACCGCAGGTTCGGACTCAGATTCAGATGGCGGCGCCGACATTGAGGGCGATATTTCCATGCGCCCCGCGAAGCGCCCTCGCGGCGATAACTACGAGATTGTCACGCCGGGTGAGATCATCACTGACGACCCCCAGTGGATGAGGTTCGTTCTCCTTCTCTCGGCCTACCTGGTCAACCTTTTCCAAATGTTTCCAAAGGGCAAATCAGAGGATAAAAAAAAAGAGGAAGAAGAAGCCTGAGACTAACCAAAAAACCCAAAACAGAGGCCACGGAACCTACATAACCCAAAACACCACCGAAATCGTCTCCTCCGTCGCGGGCACCGTAACCCGCACAAACAAGCTCCTCTCCGTCCGGCCCCTCCGCGCCCGCTACACCCCAGAAATCGGCGATCTCGTCATCGGCCGCATCGTCGAGGTCCAGGCGAAACGCTGGCGCGTCGACGTCGGCTCCTCTCAGCTCGCCATCCTCCAGATCTCAGCCATCAACCTCCCCGGCGGCATCCTCCGCAAGCGCACCGACACGGACGAACTCCAGATCCGCTCCTTCTTCGCCGAGGGCGACCTCGTCGTCGCGGAGGTTCAGCAGCTCCACCAGGACGGCGCCGCGTCCTTGCACACCCGCTCCCTGAAATACGGCAAGCTGCGCAACGGCGTCTTTGTCGCTGTGACGGGCACCGGCGGCGGCGGCGGCGTTGTGAGGGCAAAGAGGCAGCAGTGGGTCATGGACGCCGCGAGGGGCGCGGCAAAGGTGCACGTCACGCTGGGCGTCAACGGCTTCATCTGGATCAGCAAGCATGTCGAGAACGACGCCGGCTCGGAGGGCGTGGGGCTAAACCGCATGGAAGAGAGCGTTAGCGCCAACGTCTACTCGAGCCAAAACGACAAGATTGACGACGAGACGATGCGCGAGGTCGCGCGGATACGGAGCGTCATTCTGGCGCTGGTGGAGAACGGGCTGCGGGTGGACGAGGACATGGTGGTCAGGGGGTACAAGGTGGCCGTCGACATGGGCTTGGAGAGCATCGAGGATGACATTTATCTCGGGGGTGACCGAGGGAAGAGGCTTGCGGAGGCTCTGCTCAGAGAGTAAGACAGTCATGGATTTGGGCACGAATCAAGAAAAAAAAAAGGCAAACTCAGGTAAAATAAATATCTTGTTAAAAAATTCCTCTAATAGATACCAAGAAAGGGGGGCTTCGTATAAACCGTTAAAGAGACCCTGGATCGCCAGACATCAGAAACGCTATGCAGTGTAGATCTATAGGCCGTATTTTTCAGCCATGGTATCAAAAAAATAAACATATCCAAAAGCATGGCAGAAAAAGTCTCCTAAAAGATTTCGACCAAATCTGCGCCGGCAAAATATCCCTTATTCTCAATTACACCTCGGTCTTTGACAAAGGCAGTGTATTTGACCACCCACTCAGGAGTGAGGTCGCCTTCCAGACCCTCCTGATCCTCGGCAGGGTCGGCGAGGACGCCAGCACCCTGCAGCCCGTGACCGAGAAGTTCGCGCAGGGTGCCTCTGGGCAGGATGTCGGTGCAATCGGTGTGGACGAGCAGCTCGACGCCCTCCGTCTTGGCCAGCTTGACCAGCGTGGCGGGAACGCTGCAGCAGTCCTTGATATTGATCTGGTCGACTGACGGCCGGACGCTGACCTTTTTGATGAACTTGGCCAGCTTCTCCGTTCCGAACTCGGAAATGCCGAGAGCCTTGACCTCCCCGCGGTTGTACAGGTCTTCGAGCACCGTCCATGTCGCAGCCTCCTCGTCGATGTTGCCCTGAGAGGCATTGCGCTTATCAGCCTCCCACTCACAGTCGCCCTCAAATGACATGCCCGGGAAGGATGCGATAAGGAGGTCTACCGTGGTAACTCCTAGCTCCTTTCGCACGAGACTCAAGGCATCCTGCACATACTGGGCACGGTCTTGTGGCGGGGTATTGGGGAGGAAGAAGAGCTTCACGGTAATATCATAGGTTTCGGGTTCCTCCTGCAAACCGGAGTAGGACCAGTCTATCCGCGGGATGTAGAGCACATCGTCCTCGCTGGCAGTCCACACATCGATGCGAGGCCGGCGGCCGTTGGAGTTGTGAGAGAAGCCATTGGAGTGGCCATTCAGGGATCCGTTTCCGTTTGCAACTTCGTCATCGTCATCGATGGGCGAGGACTCTACGTAAGGCGAGTAGTCCTGTTGGGCAGCGAGAAAGTTGCTTCGCAGCGAATTGGTGAGTTCAAGATTCGATCTGTAGGCACCCGGTTTACGGATTATGGAAGGGCCGCCCGAGACAATGTTTCTGCATGCAGCGGAGGATCGCCAATCAGCATCAGGGCGCAAGCAACGAATCTCTGGCGGGGTTCATGGTAAGTGTGACAAACCCGGTGGAAAGGATGAGTTTCGTCATGGCGGTGGTGACGATGGCTACAGATTGGTGAATTTTGCAGTATCTTAGTCGAAGATCAGATGCAGCGAGTGGCCTTGAAGTCGAATAAAGATTGCGACGCAGAGGGTCCTGATTGCGCAATGTTGAGAGATGAGGGCGTTATGATCTTCTTCAGCAACTTTTTTTTTGGTGCCTGTCGATTTTTAGACTTTGGAGGGGTGATTAACAATCGGATTCTCCAAGGTAGGTACGCGAGGTCGAGGCGCCGATAAGGAAAGGTACGGGCCGCTCGGGGTCAAAAGTGAGACGGGGGTAATTATTAATCGCTGGTGCACAACAGGCGGATGTCGGCTTGTCTGTAGCAAAAGCCTAAGATCGGAGATAAAGGGCGTCTTGCGCTTTGTATGGTACGAGGAAGTCGTGATTGATATGCAGTGCGTGCAGGCGGGGAGGCTTCTAGAATGCTAACTTATGGGAGGACGCGCGAGACACTTCCGGGATTGGGCTCGGGATGTGGATCGACGATGGTGTTTGTTTTGCAAAGTTGTTTTCCGATCGTAGCCAAGGTGAGGTAGGCCATAAGGTAAAGAACAGTTGGAGAGAAAAGTTGCGAACAGCGTGCGGAGGACTGGACTGGCCCTTATTACAACAGCGGAACAGGACTGAAGGAGAAAATTCCACTCAAGCGTGCCAGAACGGATCAGAACGGATGACTGAATCAAGTCGTACATACCCGCAGACCTCCAAGGTAAAATATCATCCTTCTTCCGCGGACCACATCCCGCCATCCACCCTCGGCAGGAGCGCGACTCCGAGGGGCAGGTCAATGGCGCATGGTGGGGGTTTGGCCACTGGGGTGATTTACCTGCACTTTCCGCTGCAACGACAGCCCATGAGACGCCGCTGTTGGCATGAGTCGCTCATCCAATGTCTCTGTTCCACACCACACCACACCAAGGCACACCACCAGCGGCATTCAAAGGTCTAGATCTTGAGTCGCACAAAGCGGCAGCCATGAAAGGACGAGCTTTGTTCCATGCTGGACGGCAGTCGAGGTGGCGTGCACACAGGGACATTGTCTGCTAAAGACAGCCAATCCAGACGTGATGCCTGCGGGGCCTGCCAGGGCAGTTCACGGGAGCTTTTACAGTGTCCCTTCCACTGTCGAATCCTACTCACAGCGCCTCGGTGTCTACCTTACGTAAGCGGGTTGCTCCATGGTCCCTTTGCATAGGGGCATCAAGCTTCCCAAGCCCGCAGTCGACACACTGATTGCCTGAGGATGTTGCAGCCTCGAGGTTGGGGTGTGCACCTGCCACCATAATCGACACCTTGCGCCTGTCAGCCTGACGTGACCAAGGGGCATCACCTCACGCAACAGATCGCATTTCGTCGCCAACCGCAATCCAGAGCTCGGTCTGATTTGCTCGGCCACCGCAACGGACACTTCCTAAGACGTCAACTTAAGGTCCACAACACTCTTCACCCCCGATTCCCCATCTCCCTCTCCGTCCACCTTGTGGTGGTGATGTGAAGGCATCATCATGGCTATCCAGTGCGTTGGCCCCCCCCTCACCCGTATCTTTTAGTGCAGACAAGGATGACGACTAAACGATTCCAGATACCTTATCCTGCTCTCACGCCAGGGCAAAGTGGTACGCATTTATCGCCGGCCCAACGAAGTCCCTCGAACAAACCTTTGCTGACAACGGTCCCTCTCCAGCGCCTTGCAAAATGGTTCACCACCTTGTCGCCCAAGGAGAAGGCCAAGATCGTCAAGGACGTTGCTCAGCTGGTTCTCGCCCGTAGAACTCGCATGTGCAACTTCCTGGAGTATAAGGGTCAGCCACCTTCGAACCCCGATGACGTCGTCTATCAACAGCCACTGACTTCTCCCCGCCAGATTCCAAGATCGTTTACCGCAGATATGCATCGCTGTTCTTTATTGCGGGAGCCGCGTCGGAAGATAACGAGCTAATCACCCTCGAAATTATCCATCGCTACGTCGAGCAGATGGACAAGTACTACGGCAATGTCTGCGAGCTAGATATCATCTTCTCCTTCACAAAAGCCTACTACATCTTGGACGAGCTATTATTGGCGGGAGAACTTCAAGAAAGCAGTAAAAAGAACGTGCTGCGATGCATATCCCAGCAGGATTCGCTCGAGGACATGGAGGTACGTTGAGTTGATGGTTTATTCTTTTCTAGGTTTCCCTGCCTTCAAGACGACGAACTGCAGCTGCGCCATTGGCGAAGTCTTGAGCTGACGAATTTCCTCCTCCCCATCAGGTCGAGGACGAGGTTACAAAGATCATGTAACCCTCCTCCATTATGTACCTATCTACTGGATTGCGACACGAAGCCCGGGATAAAGCGAGCCTCGAAATCAATCTACGACATCTACACAAGTGTTGCACGGGCCGCAAAGGAGTGCATAACATTGATGAGTCTGTTGGCTAATGGGCGCTCTTTCGCTTATGCAGGAAACGGAAGAGATCACGTCGTCCCTCAAGCGAGTTGGCATCCTTTGACGACCCACTATGGCTTTCAGATATACGGCAGGCCGGGAATCAAAAGGCCGATACGCGACTATGAGGGAACGATGCGCCGATGCTGTTAAGGACGGGAATGACCTGGGTGGCCCTTTGTGTGCATAGATCTTTGAGGGCGGAAAACCGCTCTCTACTACATCAAGAGAAGAACATGAGATAGCGGTGCTTGTCGCTTAGTTGCGTCCACAACGTTTGTCGATCTTGAGTTCCCCTCCAGAAACGACGCAGGAGCTGGGCACGGGGCCAAGAGCGACGACGACCGCACTCCACAGAAAGCCGTAATAATTGACTGATGATCGAGCATTCCGACACGCAAACAAACGCCATGCCTCTTTGCCTGGAGACAAAACGAAGTCATGTCGCGAGACAGGCTTGGGAGTAGCCGCTCGTGGTCGGTTGACGCCATTTCATTCGCCTGGACATTACCGACTGCGCCCCGCCTCTCTATACGCGGCGGATTGGACAGAGTCAGGGTGGACTCGGAAAGGGGCCCTTCCCCCAACGAGCAAGGAACAGACAGGGACTGGACCCCGACTTCCCAGCCAGTTTCCCCCCCACACCCGCGAATCCGGTGTCAAGAACGAAGCAGGCGGTCACAATGCGATGCGGCAACCAGCCAGCAGACATGCAGCAGAGAAAAATATGCTTTGTCACAGACTCTCCATGGGCCCCACCCACTATCTGTTCCTATCTTGGAACTGCACTAAAATTGCCTTACGGCACCTAGGTATTCATTCAACCTGGACCGGGGCGGGGGCCTTGTCAGCGGGTACGGGGAACGACGGAGACGTGAGCCAGGACCCAGGAAGCAGCAGCAGCAGCCAGCACACCACGGACCACACGGGCAGACCACCACGCACCCAGGAAGGCGTCGCCTCTCACACCGGCGAGACCACGCACCTGCCGAGAGCTGCTGCGACAGCACCGGCTGCCAGCTCCCTTCCCGCTCACTCCCGCTTCGTCGCCTTAAACTCCTGCGTCACCCCATCCCTTCCTTCCCTTTACCCCTCCGTTTCGACTATCCTCCTACCATTGCCCAACTTCCAACTCACACCTCATCAAAACATTCGTCTTTTAGTAATGTCTGTCGACCAGATCACCTGCTAGACGCAACGCGTCTAGTCTCTGTTCATCCATCCGAACCGAATTGATCTACAGGGTTGAGTCGCTCCTTGCCTTACCCAGAACAGGCAGGCTCTGGCTTCCATCGATACACAGACAGCAGTCTTCCCATCAAACTATCTACCTTTCACCGCGACGCATTGCATGCGTTTTATCGCGTCTTTGGTTTCATTTCGCCATACCCTCGACTCCGAGTCACCGCCTTTCCCGTACCCGCGGCCACCCCTATCCCGATCCGGCGCGACATCCAACTCCTGTGACATCATTCGACACGTTAATCCTCCGGAATCCAACGGCTCCATCACAACAACCTGATCGCGGCGCGATACCGGCGATAAGCTCACTGCACCACCAGATCGATAGCTGAAGCGCTTGTGATTTTGTACACCTATTGCGCGGCGATATCGAACATCTCTTATCCAAACTCTACACCCCCTCGGTCATCCAGGCCGAACCTCAATCATTCAAGATGAAGGTGCGCATACTTTGCTGCAGCAGCAGGCAACGCTACTTTGCAGAAGTCCACGACACCTGCTAACTCAGCTCGCAGTATCTCCCACTGCAAGATTTCGACGCCGTCACTGGCGCTCTAAACTTCAACACACCGGATTGCAATGTCACTGGCGGATGCGATCTCTACACCACCAAGTCTACTGGTTCTGACAAGAAGCTTTACAAGAACATCGACAAAGACTTAAGTTCACAACATGCCGCGCTCCTCAAGTTGGGCGCAAGCCTGTCACCGCCAGATCGCGAAGCCATGTTGGCAACATCTCCCAACATGCAAATGTTTTCGCATTCGAGCGCATTTGGCCCCTTATCAGAGCTCGCAAGTCGCCGGACATTTGCTTATCTCATTGCGACACTGAACGCGAGTCATCAACACTACGACTTTTCGCACGTTCTGAGACCAGGCGATTTCAAAAAAGAAAGAAACCTGCGAAGAGTGATGGGAAACCTTGACTCGATTTTGCAAAATGTCAGACCGCATGTTGAGGCGCGGCCAGTCGAGCAGGCCACGTCTTCGGAGACCAAGCCGGGGTGGGGTCCACAGTGTTGGTCTAAAATTGATAAGGAGATGCGCCTCAACGAATGCACCGTCTTCAGCTACAACCCAGACGTCGACCCTTTCGAAGAGGATGAGTCTGCAATCTGGGCTGCTCACTATTTCTTCTTCAACCGCGCGTTGAAGCGAGTCGCCTACCTCTACGTGCGCGTTGTTCCGGTTGTATCGTCACAATCACCACGATTGCAACCGGCGCTTCCGGGTTCCGTTAAGCGGACGCGGAGTACCCAGTTTGATGCACTGGCCGCCAACAAGCGCGCCAAATACTGGCTGGGTAACCGCGATGCCGAGGTTGTGGCACCGTATGAAGATGACGAAGAACAAAGTGACGGCTTCCTCTGGAATCGGGGTGCCGATGGCGATTTGGTCCCGTTCTCCGACGACGACTACACTGAGGAGCGCTTCTTCTACGACGAAGAGGACGACGACGAGAGCCTGTCTGACCGGAAGAGCCCGGTACGGCGGATGAGTGAGGATGTCGTGGCCCACATGGAGATCTAAAGAGGGCCACTCCACACTGGCGCATGACCTCTACTCGCTTCCCCGTTTCATCACTGCGAAAGCGGATGGGTCTCTCGTTTCTCTGATGTTATCAGCTGATGCTATCAGAGCCGTTATGACGAAATGGGGTCACTGATTCAACACCGTTTATCGGCTCCGCACAACCACTGAGTCACGACAGCTCCTCGTTTGCGGAGCTGTCATGATTGTTTCAAACATGGGCACTCTTCAACGGCCCAGATTCAATGACCTTACTTTTACTTTACTTTTATTGATGAACACTTGGCAATTTACTTCCGCCGTGTCTGTATCCTTTTCCTTGTCCTCGGACTTGTACGCTGGCGACTACTTTTGCATGTTGTTTTTGAGCTTGTTTCCTTTAGGTTCGATTGGCGGCGGCGATACCCTCATGCTTTCTTGCCAGGTGGCGCTGGCCAGGAAATAGTACCAAACGGAGGGGCCTAGGGTAACTTGGTGCATGCGGTTATCAGTCCTGGATGGCAAACAGGATTGAAATGGGGCGGCCGCGGTTGACAAATGGATCAAATTAGGAGTTTATTGGGATCGTGAGGTTCCAGCGACGGTCGTATG
This sequence comes from Colletotrichum orchidophilum, assembly GCF_001831195.1. Classification (NCBI taxonomy): domain Eukaryota; kingdom Fungi; phylum Ascomycota; class Sordariomycetes; order Glomerellales; family Glomerellaceae; genus Colletotrichum; species Colletotrichum orchidophilum. The sequence goes on from NW_019173037.1 coordinate 61,861, forward strand.
GCAGCGACACGTTTAGCACTAGGAACGTTGTTGGAGTTGGGTACGAGGGGCACATGCCAAAGGGAATGCTTTGCGATTTTTCTGGTTTACCATAGTTTACCTCGCGGTCAGTACGCGGTAGTACGCAGGAGTACGCAGTGATGAAATGAGGAAAGCTCGTACCCTTCAGTCTGTCTGGATGAGCACTATATCATGTCTGAATCCCGCCTCCCTAATCCACCTTGCCCGCCGTTTGCTCGACGTGATGGGCCTGCTCCTCGATCCAAGAAGCACGAGTCTCAGTCTCTGCTATACATTCTTCCAGAAAGAGAGATACAAATAGAGATGACAAGAAGGGATGAAAGGGGGGGGGACCCTACTCTCGAAAAGAAGAAGAAAAAAAAGACAGGAGGGGGCGATCGTGGGCGTTTATCTCACGTATTAAGCATGGCAGCCCCCAAAACACCCGTTTTCGACTCCCTCAGCACAGCCGCGAGCTCCACCAAAATCTCCTCCAGCCTCTGGCCCAGCAGCTCGGAAACAGCTTGCACGAGAGGCCCTCGAGGCCGTCAATTATCAGCATCAGGTTCATCATGTCCGGGTCCTTGTAGAGCTGGTCCTTTTTACCCAAGAGCCCAGGGGCGCCTTGATGCGTCGCGCGTATATGGCACCGGGGTAGAAGCTAGCATCGCGTACCACGCCCTCCAGCTTAGGGGCCACGTTCGTGTCGCGGCCCACGCATGCCCTTGCACGCCTTTGCGAAGCCGTCTACCCACTGCGCCGTGGCAAAGTCGTTGTTGAAGGTGTCGTTGTCCGAGTAGAGTTCTGTGTTTACGTCTTGGGACTCGACCCAGCCTCCGAGGCTCAGGCGGCTTTTTTTTTTTTTCTTGTCAGTCCTTTCACCTTTCTTCTAGGACCACCTACTCCTGGCTTGTATGGTGTAGCAAGCAGGCGAAAGACGCAAGATGAGGAGATGAATTCACTCGAAAATATTCTTGATCAGACCGGGCCAGTTCTTGATAGAAGCGACCATGTACCGGCACATGATTAGGTTGTATTTCCTCTCGTGGACTCGTGGGCTCTCGACAATGTCGATTTCGAATTTGACGTTGGGAAGGACCCTTTTTTACGTTGGCATGAGAAAAACTCATTTTTGCACACCTTCATCTCTTAGAAAGAGTCTTAACTGAAGAAGAGTCTTAAGGTGATATGGAACCCAGGGGGGTGGAATCATACCATTCCGGCTGGATGGGACTCGGATCGATTCCAATGACCTGTTTCATCAATCAGTCGTCTGCGAGAACCCTCCAAGGATTCCCAGAAACTCCTTTCTTACCTCTGCGTTCTCAAAGACGCCGTCCATCTCCACAGCCCCATACACATCCAAAAGTCAGCAAAAGTCCAAGAAACAAACAACATCAGAACTTGCCAATAACCCAAAAGAAGCAAGAGGGGTGGGAAGTCGTTTACGTACAAAGTCTTGCTCCCGTTCCGATATCAATAATCCTCGGGACCTTTTTCTTCTTTAGCGGTGCATTATACAGCCTGCTACCCGCGGCCTTGACCATCATCGCGTGGGCCACGTCAAGTCTATCCATCTCGGTCTGCGCCATCGTAAACCCGATGAGTATTCCTAGCCCAACACAATGCATCTCTGGCGGAATGGCTATTATCATACCTCATCATTGGAGAATTTCTACGTTCTAAACGGTTTTGTTAAAGGGAAAAAAGGGTGCATTGAGTGAGAGTGGAAGGGGGAGGCGGAGAGCTACTGACTGCCTGGTCGGAAGGCGTGATAACAACGTCCATATTCGATTGGGTAGTCTACGACACTCGACGAAAACGAGGCAGTATCAACCGAGCTGTGCCAAGGAAGGTTTTATGTAGCAAACGTAATCATAATCATGGTAAAAGGGAGCTCCGTCGAACGAGATGCAGGGGCCAAGGTACGCACATGCGGTCGTCCGCAGTTGAGGAACCCTCTGTAAACTAAGCCTTGAAAGATAAATTAACGATGTTAACAATTCCTCTCTTAACTTGAAGGCAACGTTCGTTTCCCTTGACATTGCCTTCGTCTTCGTGGGGTTCGAGAGGCGCTGCTGTGTTCGGGTTCGGCGGGTCGTTCGCCGGCGGAACTGGCAATGGCGCCGGCACCGCACCCGCCTCCGTCTCCGCCTCCGGGACGGGGACAGAAGCGGATGCCGTGGACTGGATTGGGGCCATAGAAGAAGGCTCAGCCATTCCCGCGTTTATTCGTTCGTTGCTTGCTTGCTTGCTTGCATAAGGCTCACCACAGAAGACTGGGCAAAACCCGCCTACGCTAGTCCTGGGCGCGAGTTTTCTGGTATGCCGACAACTCAAGGGGCAGCGGGAGAGGGATTTCCCCATTTTGTGGTGGGAACGGATCCCCATTAGTTCGGCACTTATGAGGAAGGGAGCAGGCACTCGGGAGGTTTGCTGGACCGCTCCCGCCATTCCGCGACATCATTCGGTGCAATGTGTTGCAGAACTCGCCTTACTCTGCTATTCTAGCAATCATCGAGTAAGCATAGATGCAGATAGAGACAGACGTCCGCTACTGTCGGATACGCCGGTGCAACCCTCCCGCAGCGGTCTAAAGGGCTCAATGAAGCTGGCCATGGGATTTGCCTGCTTGGTGTTCCCCCCCGGCCTACCAGTCGACGAGTGCATGCAAGAAGCTCAAGACTTTCAAATCCCGCCCTTCTTTCTACCTACCTTACTGGTACTTCCCTGGCTTGGCAGCCGACGTCCAGAGGTAAATTGTTCACCCTTGGCTTGTCGACTCTCAATTTCGAATTGAACGCGTTTGAGAGACAGTAGGGGTTCTGCCCACGGCTATCTCTCTCCTAAGTCTCTTCAAATCTGCTGTGACTAGATTGATATGGTCAACCCCATGAGATCAGTTAGAAGATATTCAGGAGGAGCATGTTATTGTTGACCGCTTTGGCGTATCTAACTATGAACGCTTCCGGACCCATACTCCACTGCCTATGTGAACTGTCAAGAGTCCATCCAGAGTCCTATTATCCAAAGAAAAACAATGCCAAAGACCACCTATGGGTTCTTCGTCGAGACCGCTCAAGAATTGAACAAAATCATTTTCCCGTCTTTGGGAAGAGTGGTATCAAAACATCGGGCGCGAGGCACAGGGGTAGAAACAAAAAGGTAGAACCAGACAGAGCAATCCGGGCTTGGCTGTGTACCGACTTATCCCTCCTCGGTGCAAACATAATCAGGTGACAGATTTCTTGCGTGACAATATGACAGACAGGGGCTACGTGGTTGCTGTTGTGTTTCTCTCCATAGTTGATGGAGAGATCGTGATCTTCATTCAGGTCGTGGCTCCGCGCCGGTGCGGCTTGGACGACTAAGCCAAGCTCGACTTCTTCCGGCGACCAAACATCTTGGAAAAGCCGCTACTGCTGCTTTGTTGCTGCGGCTCCGCAGCCGGAGTGGAACGGGCCGCAGGCGTCATCTGCGGCGGCTCGGAGCTGCGAAGGAATGAGGCCAGGTCATTAGTTCGACTCGTAGACGAGACAGCCTCCCTTGGCTCAAACTTCTTCATCGGCACGCGCCCTGAAGAATGCATGGCTGCACGGTTGGCAGTAGCGTCAAAAGCCCCGTACTTGTCTTGGCCAGGAGCGTTTACTTGGATTGGAACGTGGCCCTGGGCTCCTCCAGCGCGGCTGTTCAAAGACCGACTGTCAACTTTGGCTGGCTTTGCGCTATTCGACCCTGCACTGCTGTCCTTTCTGGAAAAGCGTCCGATTAGACTGGGAGCGCTCGCCTTCCTTTTGGGAACGTTGTGCGGGGCCGCGGCGGGCTCGGGGGGAGGCGAATAGTTTTTCAAGAAGTCTGCCAGGCTCTCCTCCTTCTTCGGGGGAGGCCGAACGGCTTGCGCCAAGTCCTCCTCATCTTCATCGCTAAGGTCGATGGCATAGGGGTCGCGCACACGACGTCTAGTGCGCTTGGGCATCATATCGTCGTCGTCAAAGCCGTTGCCACTGGGGCGATTGTTGAGAAGAGCGCTCTGTGAGTTGATCGACGACTGGACGGAGGGCTGGGTTATGTCCGTCATATTGGTCGATGCTTGACTATATCGAATGTCTGGCAAGCTGGCATCAACAGCCTTACCCCCCACAGCACCCGACATCTGGTCGGAATCCATTGTTGTTCGGAATGGGGCCACAGTCCGAGGAATACGGGGGTTATTCGAGCTAGGTGGTCCTCGTCGGATAAAGTCGATGAGGTCTGAGTTATCCTCGCGATTGTCGACGGCAGCATCCCGCGCTTGAAGGCGTGGCCGGTTGTTCGGAGACGATATACGTCTTGAATCCAGGCTGTGTTTCACAGGCGGCACTGGACCGCTTACGTTACGTAGCGGTGCAGGACCATTGTCAGCCGTCGGGCCGGTAGCCCTGATGAAGTCGGCAAAGTCATTCATCGCGGTATCACGGGGCACCCGAGCGTCTCTCGCCTGCGGGCCGCCAGTACGGGACCGAGTCAAGGTCGTGCTAGGAGGTGCCTTCGGAACGAAACCTTTGTTCCTGGCTTCTGGTGGGTGCGAGCTCAGGCCCGTTGTGCGACTGACAGACATAGTCCTTCGGATGTCGATTCCAGAGACGGACCTGTTGCGTTCGCCGTTCAAGGCTGTACGGGCGTCTTCGCTTCTCCTCGACTTGGGTCCAACAACCGGACTCGCGCTCTGTGCCCGGTTTCCCTACGTTACCATTAGTGGGCGCCATAGAGGCAATCGAGAAACATAACTCACATCAATGTCACGCATGCTCTCTGGCGTAAGCGTGTACTGAATGGTCTGGTCACTTTGAATCAGTTCCTCGAAGTTACGAGCGAGGTTATCAGCACGGCCGGAAGCCTTGCTATCTTCGGAAGTCCTAACGGCTCTGATCTTGCCTGTGCTCGAGGAGCCAGAGGAGCCAGAGGTTCGCATATGCCGAGGGCGATCAGGGGAGTCGCGGCCAGCAGCAGCAGATCGCTCAACGGTCACGACTCCGATGCTCGCCGCTGGGGAGTGCGTCCCGTGGGTTGACCGGCCAGCGTTGCGGTCGGGCAAGGTTGGTGCCGCGTGAGAACGATGGCGCGGCGAAGGCACGCGTTCCTCGGCGATAGGGCCATTGTTGTGGGTATCCCTCAGGATGGTGATTTTGGTGGCTGATTGAGTGTGATCGTGACGAGGTGACTCTGTGCGCTGGGCGGGATTGAAGATGGCCTGAGAAGACCTGATTCCAGGAGTACCGGCGGTGGGCGTTGGCGTTGACGCAGCCGAGGTAATTCTTGACGGTGCGGGTTGAGCTTGGGCATCCTCGTCAACTTCCGAGATGGACTCGTTTGTGTTCTGTCTGCGCGACAATTTCTCAGCGGGCGACCGTGTCCGTGTACGCGGTGTTGATGTTGATGACCGAATAATGGTACCAATCTCTACTGGCTTCGGCTGCTCTTCGATGATGGGAGGCGTTACGCGAGAGACACTGCTAGCACGGGAGAGGCTAGCCTGCTGAGAGCGGTCAGAAGCGTCAACCGACGACGCTCTCGAGCCGGTCACTGGACTTTTAGGCCCGTGGACATCAACAACGCGAGCCGAGTGGACGCTGGGTGTTCTTTGCAACAGCTTGGGAGCGACCACGACAGGTTTTCCGGACTCGGAGATGCTCGGAGAGCTACGCCCAGCGATGGAGACTCTAGAAGAAGTGCAGATCTCTGGTTCTTCGGTAAAGTCATCGATGTCGCCACTTTCCTCTGCTTGCCGAGTCCCTTTCTCTGAAGTCTTATCAGCTACAACGAGAGCAACCGTTGCCGCTGCGGTCGCTGCGACGGGGGTGACAAGTTGTGAGACGCGATTCGGATTGCGAGGCTTGGGCTCGGGGGCTTCGCTAGAGTCCGCTTTAGACTCTTCCAGTGGCTTTGCCTCCGCTTGATCTAAGACCGGCTTTGCGACTTCGGCCTGGGTCTGCAGTGTTTCGATCGGCTGGGCTTCCTCAGCCTCTGTGATCACAGCCTCTGTGGATATTTCCTTGTCTTTTGGCTCAGCGTGTTCACCGACTAAACCAGTCTCGATTTGTTCAACCCGGCCGCGTTTGATACTTGGCGAGGTGTAAGGCGAGGGAGACGGGGTGGGTAAGGAGTTGGAGCGCTTGCGACTCGAGGGAGCAATTGGTGTGTGAGGTTGAGACATTGTGGGGGTGGGCAAATCATTGCTGGGTTGGGAAGTAAAAATCATGAGACTCTTTGGCCGTTGCGCCGGCGGCTCTTCTGCACCTTCATAATCCGACTCCTCGTCGTCGCTGTAGGAAGCCAACCCCGGTACTTCGATTTCGTCAATATCGCGATCCCCAATTGGTAGAGGGATAGCCGATGCTTTCAAATATTCTTCAATCTCGTTGATTTCAGGTTCCTCGTTTGGGGTTTCTTGAATACCGAGGCCCTTTGCAGGGAGCGCGGTCTCGCGAGCCTCCGCAGTATTGGCCTGTCTGTGAAGGCCGAAAGAGTTGCGCGAAAAGGGGCGCGGTTCCAGAGTAGGAGAGCGCAGCCTCTTCTTCCACGCCCGCCAAAGTCTGCCAAGAGTTCTGTCAAGAGCAACCCGTTCCATGTCCAGCTCCTCAACCACAATTCTGTCAGCAACCTCGGCAATGCTCCTCGCGCCCTCCTTGGGCTCCTTTTCGAACTTCGCTCGTAGGCGGTGGTACGCGGCTTGGCCTGCAATGACCAAGGCTTGTTCGCCCATGTATTCGAGGATTGACGTCAAAAAAATAGCGACTGCCGGAGAAATGACTTCGGGGCCACGCTCGTCCACGGCAGGGTTGAGACTTTCCTGGTCCATGTAGTAGTCTTCGTCTTCCTCTTCCATATCACCAAGCGACGAGTACACCATGCACCTCAATCGCGTCCGCTTCCACACAAGTTCCAGGTCCCAATCTCTTGGTGAGGCTGCACCTTGCGACTGGACGAGGTCGTCCTCGTCACCTCCGCCAAGGTACTCCCGCAGCTCCTCGTCGGCTTGATTGATGGCATCTTTGGCGAGTTTCGGTTTCAAAACTTCGGACACTGCGGGTCTCAAGGCGGCAAGAGTCGTTGCGCGAGAGGCGGACAAAAAATTGAAGAGGAGCTGGTCGAGGAAGCTATTCACCAATTGCAAAGCGGCTGTCGACACTAAAGCCGTCTCGCCTGCGGGTTCGATTCCATGCTGATCGTACCAGGTGTCGGCGTGACTGTCGTGATCGTTGGTGACGATCTGAGAAGCGGCCGAGGCGGCAATGAAAGCGGGCTCGGGTGTTACGGAGAGGGGAGGAGACATCAGGCCAATGCTCATAATGGTGGAAGGGCGATCGCTCGACATGCTCTGGGTGCGCGACCTCGTCTGGGTTTGGGGCGAAGAGAGGCCAGATGATGGTAGCGACACAGCGGCCGGATCAGCATTTGTGTTGGCCATGTTTGCTAAAGGTGCGGATCTGTAAGTCTGGGATGCTAGTGCTCCGGGTCTCCTGGGCCCGGGTGAGACCACAGGAGATTAGACTGATGCGACACAAATATTGCGGGTGAGAGTTGTCTCGCGAGCGAATGACAATGGTCCCTCTCAAGTAATCTCGGTACTGGCAGGCGTTTGCGAATATTACAAAAATGTTAATGCCCAAGGGAAGGAAGGCTGGGAGGGTATGACGGATGGCTGCGCAAAATGAGTTGTTAGCGAAGTTGATTTTTGTTAATCGAGCAGGCGACGGCCATTGCAGAGCTGAAACACCTGGTCCAGGTCCGCATGGCAGTGAAGGAACTGGGTGTGATCCACTTGGGGGTAGAGACAGAGAGATTCATGCGTGGTAACCACGTCTTGCAGAACGTGTGGCGCTCGTGGCGAGACTGTGTTGGGAGGAGTGGGAATTCGGGCGAAATGGCTAGGTATGGGCGTGGCAGAGACGATCAATCCATATAAGAGCTGAGGAGGCTGCCGTCCAACGACGAGGACGCAGTCTTGGGCCCGACCGGCGCGACGAACGGGTCACCGAAATTCGACGCAGGCAAGCGAACATGGGGGTATGTTGAGTTTGGAGAGGCAGTACAGTATCCGTTGATGGCATGGAACTCTCCTTGCTGCGCTGGCCAGGAGATGGCGGCGGTGGATTGAGCGCGCGCGCAGGTGGGTGTGGATGGACCGGGAAGGTACAGACGAAAGAGACTCGCAACAAACGTACGTACCTGACGCTGGGTGCGACGGTGATGCAAGAAAGTTCTGTCCGGACAGGCGACGAAAATAGCAGGCGTATAGGAAGTAGTGTAGAGTCGATTGGTATATATAGCGATGGTGATATAAACTGAGATTCGAAAACCAGAGGAGAAGTGAGGTTTGGATATCATGCGACCAGCGGAGGAACGGCCAGCTCGAAACGTAGTTGATGTACGGAGAGAAGAAAGTTGCGGTGGAGGAGGAGGAAAAGAGGAGGAGCTGAGCGTTTGGCGATGGAGAAGAAGGGGACCAAGGCGTGAAATGAGGTCTGGGAGGTGGAGGAGACAAGAAGTCGGTACTCTGTACAGCAAGCGCGGCAGGTTGAGAGACAGAGAGCGAGAGCGAGAAGTCGATGCGCCTGAGCCACCAGACCGACCAAGAAGAGCCAAAGAAAACGGACGACGAGTTGCGACCAGGACGGAAGAGGAAGTCTTGGGATGCTTAGTGCAAAGGGTGTTTTTTTGTGTTGCGCGCCGCCTTTGAGATGGTGGTGTTAGTGCAGGCGGGCAGAGTGCATTGGAAGTGACATAGCCAGTGGAGGCAGGTGTGGCAGGGTACCTTGGGTAGGTGGTTCACTACTAGATTCGGTGCTGGGCAGGGTTTGGATGTTCCTTTTGGGCCAGGGTCGATGCAACTTGAGTGTCCGAATATTGTGGATTTGTCGGGTGTGGTTGTGGTTGTGGTAGTGTGGTTACTACTACCTATGTACGGAATAGGTATTGTGTGTGGACGTCGCGGTGCGTGAACCACGAAAGGGCAGAGGAGCTCTGGGTTGCAAATGCTGAGGTGCAGCGTGTAGGCGTGCCCTGCTTGTGTTCCCCTGAGCTGGAGGTGTGGGAAAAGTGCGGGAGGTGAGGCTTGAGGCTTAAGGTAGGTTGAGGACGGACAGTGGAGCGGTTCCGTCCCTGAGGTGTGGGCGATGGATGATCCAATGCATCCATCTAAGCACCACACAGAGAGATATCCACCATTCAGGTACCAAGCATCTGAGGCAAGCCGAATGTGCCAAGCTTGGGTGGTACATGCATGCAAAGTCCAGGGGTGCAAAGCGAGCCAGCGAGCCGTCCTTCCCTCCCAGGGCCCCAATTGCTTTCGGACGACGGACAATGTTTGGGATGGTGGGGCAGAGAGCTACCACGCTACCTATGAGGGAACCTTGGAAGGATGGAAGAGAACTTGCTACTTTAAGGTATGGTAAGCGTGCTCGGGAAGTGACAGCCCGACCCAGTACCTTCTATTACCACCAAGCTCGGGGCAGGAACGAAGTTACCTGCGCACCTGCACAAGGCACCTGCACTTACACCTACTTGCCTGCCTCGCTTTACCTCGACAATTTCAGGTGTAAACATCCTTCATACCTTTCAGTGTTTCTCTGCAGTCTGGACACAAGACATAACCTCAGGAACGGCAATAAAGGTGTAAAGCACCCGGCCCGCTCTCGTTTTCGGCTCTCTACCGTATTCTTTCTACTAAGTACCTACCTACCTACTGCAAAGCTCAGGGACGTTAACGGAAGGGCACCAAGAGTGGACTAGCGCCTCGCGTCTCCAAGACGTATCTTCGCGGTCGTCGTCTCCAGCACGATGGGATGGTTTCGGTGACAATCTGCTTATTGCCCACTATCGAGCCCCTTGCAGTGTGGAGGAAGAAATGGAATCTATGGATAAATCATGACAGGAGGAAACCTGTAAGATTTTCCAGCCAAGACTCCCGACGAAAAGAGGCCCCTGGGGCCTGGACAAGACCTGAGGGAGCTGACACTCGTTCTCATCATGGCGAAATCAAAGGCCAAATACGTGTACGGATAGAGGAGGCTCTGGACTCCGTACGGATACAGAGTACACTGATTGCATCTCTCGCCACCTCGATCGCTTTGTATTTGTTGGTTCTGGCCTTGTTACAATTTGCTTGTTGTGCCTGTAGAGCTGAGTAATGAGTCTGCGAGTCTCAAAATACTTAATGGATTCGCCAACCCCGGGTCCCTGTCCGAGCAACCAAGCCCCCCCTCCCCCCCGTGCTGGCCCCTTTTTTGATGTTCCTGGTAGATGAGATATGGATCGGTGACCATGGTTGACAAAACAATGATTGCCAGACGGGTAGCGGGCTTCCTGTCTCGAAACGCTGCGAGTTGTGCGATGCCATATACATTGTAGGCCGCCTACCCAGTTGCTGTATATTGTGATAACCGCCGTCGGGTTTACCCGTACGAATACACACGCCATTCGTACGGACATTGAGCCCACGGTCGAAATCGTCTTAGCGAGAGCGATATCCCAACTGCGGAAAGGGGCAAGGTAAGTTCACTTTGAGATGAGAAAGAGGGAAGGGGGAAGAGAAAAAGTCTCCGACTGCGAAAGCCGGACGAATCGGTAGAAAATGAGCTCACGTCGTGCTGGTCCGCGGTTGCAGGGATATAGATGCAATGTCGCAAACAGAGTGGGTTCCTGGTTAATTAGACGTGAAGGGGCCCTGGCCCTGGCCCTGCCCCGTCTCGTTCTTGGCCAACTCCCCTGCTGCCGCCTGCCGTGCAACAGTTCCGTCTAGACCCTCGGGCCTCAGTGTTGTCTGCCTTTGCGACACAGTCAGGTATCCGTACCTCGGGCTGTAGGTAGTATATATCCGTCAAACGGGACCTTCTCGATCGAAAATCGCGGCTAGACCTTTTGATTCGATTTGTGTGTCGGTATCCAGCGCATAGTGATTCAATAGTGCTTTTCATGGTAAGGTCTGGTCTGGTCTGCTCTGCTCTGTCCCAACCTCGGACAGGCGAGAGACGTTGAACATCAACAACCTTGGTATCCGCAGAAGGTGGTGTCAGTCGAGGTCCAACCACCGATGGCGGGTGGCCAGAGGGACCCATTTACACGGGCGATGCATCCTGGCGTGAGACAGTGCCATATACAGTTATACACGGCTAGATCTGCACTGTATCCTGTTCGACACGCGTTGCACCTTCCACTCCCCCACAATTTGTGACAAAGAGACGAAGCCATCGCCAGTAGTGCTTGTTTTCTTTCCTGGTCCCAAAGCTAAAGTTACCATTGACTGTACATTGCTTCGATCAGATTCAATGAGAAACTGAGGCGCCGCGTCCCTTTCCTTCCACTCCCCAGCCCCGGTACACCTCGTCGAGGTCGTTGCTCAATTGGAACGGCAGCCATCTCCTTCATCGTCCCGAGACAATTAATCGTCTGCGCATTCTGCTTCCATCGCCTCGCATGACATAACGGCTTCTGCGGCGTGCCAGCTCATTTCCCTCTTGGCTTCTGCCTGCATTTTCGGCCCCTCTCATCTTTGATCTCCATGGCCTCAATCAGGCCATCTGGCAGAATGGCTCGTTTCTTCTTTTGGTGTTGACACTGCAGAAGCAAGATTGAGAGGGTTGTCTTTCCTTTCTTACTCGTGGCCCAGGTGAGGTACCTCAAGCCACGAAGCCCATTTTTCCGGGTATCTCTGCGGGAGGCGAGAAAAAGAAACAACTCATCTACCAAAACCTCAGATAAGGTACCGCACGCAATCGTCCTCGGTTTCCGCCATACCGGTCTGCCTATTCAATGGCGGGGATGCAAACCCGGTCAGCAAGCCCAGATCTCGGATCACGTCGCTCAAGTACACGGCTTTCGACACATACAGTGCACCGTCACATCGTCCTGCAGTCTGCGACGTCCCATCGTCCTCCCGGAAGGTGGTCTTGCAGCCTGCTTGAAGCAATCTCAATGGCCCTCTCCTGCACCTCCACCATCCTCCTACCCTCATGTTTTTCCAGGTACCCGACGCTTTTTGGCTGCTCACGCTGATGGGCTTCGAGACGAGGCCACGGAAACAACTGTTTCCATGTTCCTGTCAGCATCGGGCACTTCAACAATAGCCCCGCCAACGTGCAGCCGGCCAGCAAGACTTGTCGGAAACCCAGAACGAAGAAACGAAACGAGCGGACACGGCTGATTTGTCGCGCATTCTAAACGGGGGCACACTTCTCAGACCTCCCTCGATCAATATTGGGTGAAAGCCAAGGCCCAACGCAAGGATGAAACTCCCGCGACCGTTGCATGAGGAAACGGATCCCCAGCTCTCCCAGCCGCCTCTCTCTCCACTTTCCATTGTCGAGGGCCGGTCGTACGCGGCACGCAGCGCGCACAAATGCTTGACTTTTAGACACCAGATGATGACGGGACGGACACTCCAGCATCAGAGTGCCAGTGATGGATTCTTCACGTCCGAGCTACGAGCTACGAGCTGCGTTACCGGCATCGGGGTTCGATGGTCAAAGAGTCGAGCCAATATTTGCGCTCCATCACTCAAATTCATTACCGCGGCCCACCCTGGATGCCATGATCTCGCACAGACAAGGGGCCAGAGGACTACCGACCTTCGTCAAGCTGGGATGCCAGCACATTACGCTGATGAAGCGAATTGCTGGCAGTCACTGAGGAGCAGAAATCCTGTCCATCACCCCCTGTGACTTTTCGGCTGACGCAAGCTGCTCGAGAACAACCCCAGACTGGGGCATCTAGATGCTCGAGAAACATAATATCTCGACCAGTCACATTGGTACACCATGATGCTCTGAGACTCTCCGCCTACTGGAGCTAGAGCATTCAATCTGCTGGCGCAGTATACTTTACCCCAAAAATCTCCACCATTTGCGTCTGATCGAATGATCTAGCCGGGCGAGAGATGGTGCCAGCTGAATCCCAGGTTTTAACAGAAGGTCGTTGATCATTAAGCTTGGGGCTTTAACCACCAACCACCGAGCGTCTTGTCAAAGACACGACGGCTTGCTACGTCCGCGGCATACCGGGCTGTTCTAGGTCGATATTCTCAGCTTAGCCTGAACATTACTAGCTGGCATATGCCCAAAAACTTGGCTAACACCGAAGCCACCAGTCCTTTCCCGAGTTACTAGCTGCGCCTGGGCCACGAAGAGGCGCGATGCCCTCCGTATCATTTGACGATCCTTCTTCGAAAGGCCATCCTTCTTGAAGACGGTGCCTGGCTATCTGAGACTGAGGCGCAAATGTGAGTGTGTGACCCAGGTGTCAGCTCTCACAAGTCGATAGATCGCCGACCTGCCGTTCCGTCGCGGCAGCAGATGGATCAATGAGCTCCTCTTTGAGGTTCTTTGCTGGATCTTGGCAAACCAGGTTGGCCACGACGGAAGGGCCCTTGACCCTCACATTCTGAGCCGCTGTTTGGTCAATAAGCCTCCTGCTTCATGTTCAGGATACGAGACTGTGGCTAATGTGATGCATAGCGCCGTTTCCAACTAGGTAGCTTCCCATTCACGCTCTGGCTGACGAGAATCTTACGACTACGGAGTTCCCTTTGATGATATACTGGATGTTTACGAGCACGTAGGCAACGCGCCTCGATGTAAAAGTCTCCATGAGAGAATTGTGTAGCCATGGCATTTCTCTTCTATCGTGTGCCATGCGGCCACGTCGCTGTGCAACGCTGCCGCACGCTGCGGACGTTAACTCTTTTGGGATGCAATAAGGCTGGCTGTGGACCTACTGTGGAATAACGCCTTGGGGCTGGGTGATTTCATTCAGCCAACTAGCTTGCAGAAACTCGCTGCTTGTTTGCGACGAATTTCTCTAGAGCCCACGGAGTGAACGCCCCGCGGAGGAGCGACAGAAGATCGACTCGGCCTATCACTTAGATAACCAATGTCTCACCGTGGTCAGGCCCTAGCAATGTACGGCCTAGGGTGGAAGGAATAAGTTTTTCAGCGCCTTCATGTCGATCTACATCAGGCAGAATGCAGTAGCAGGAGCTTTGCCGAGCTTTTGGTGTCGAAAACCAACAGCTCAATGTTGGTGCAGGCTCCTGGTCAGTTTGCGTTTGGTGACCAGAACGCGAAGGCGGCCGAGAAATGCTGTTTGCTACGGCGCTTGCAAGCATCGGCAGAGGCAAACACGCATATCTCAACTAGGCAAGGACTCGTTCTTCACAAGGGTTGTACCACTCAGCATTGGGTCCAGCTAAGCCAGCAGGCAGTTCTTCAAAGCTACACGTGAATGTCCCACAGGCAGACGGCATCCATTCCGCGCCTGTTTCGTCATCAGCCAACGGTGTGGACTCCGCAAACGGAAGCGAGCTCCTCAAGTTATTAGTTGATTCATTTGTTGCAAACGCCCAATCCCGACCCAGCCGGCAGGCGACTTGACGTCTCGGTGCATGTCAAGCATGCTTTCATATACATTGCTGGAGTGGAATTCTCCAGCGAAAGACGAGGATTCCTGGCTGGCCATTGCTCTCCGTCCGTGGCCTGATCTCCTGCGACCGTTCAACGCCCTGGCATGTGGCAGGGTTGTGAACAAGGAGATGACTTCTTGGGGTTAGGGAAACAAAGTATATGGAAACAAAGACTCCGCGCGATGACGATACTTGGCTTTCGCTCCCATGCCCAATCAGGCTTCCATGTCTTTCGGATGAGATATGGCCGGTACAACCAATAACAAGCCTCCCGGTGAGTCTTTGTTTGATGCCGTCTCACTGTGAAAAGGCATGGTTGTGTGTCGAAGGTCGTGTCCGCAGCCAGCTTGTATAGTCGGGTATACTCGTCTTCGACTGCAAGAGCCTGCACTAGCTTTGAACCATAGCCAAAGGTTATGTCGTCTGATGCGTGTCCTAGTCTGGTACTTGGCCTTGCTTGGTATCCAGGGCTCTTTCGTCGAACGGCACAAATACCACCAAACCTGATCGAAGCCCTGCATAGTGGTGCTCAGGCTTCACACGAGCAAGCCGCTGTGGATTGCCCTCGCCGATCCCCCACTCCCCAGAGAGCCTGAGCACGAGCTGATGATGGCCGAGCTCTCCCTGGCCATACGATCGCAGATCTATCATTCTAAGATGTCTCGTTGCCAACTACGGACGTCGATGTGTCAACGGCGGCACCTAGTCGTCTTCGCCTGTATTATCTAGGCCTGGCTCCTCGTTACGTTCGCACGGTCTACGGTATTGCCAGGTATCTATGATCTCTGTCTGGGACCCTTCTCTATACGTGCGGCATTGGCAGCTAGTCAAATTGGTCCCTTCAATCTACGCTCTACGCAGTCGATGGAGCTAATGCAAACTGCATTTGTTGGCTCGAGCTTTCGATATTGATCGTTGTCAAAACTAGACCGCGGACAAACAGGGCCTCCCTTTCTGGCATCCTGCATCAGAGGCACGACCTCCTCTCTCAATCAAGGTTCGTTCGTCTCACGTGGTGGCACAGAAAACTCTAGAAGCAATATTCTTTGGTCTTCTCGTTCTCCTCCCCTGGGCTCTCACCCCGTACTTATCCGCAATCATGTTGAGGAAGAACGACGAGTCGTCTCATGTCGTGGCCCTCGATCCCCTACTCCCCCTCTACCTCTTCAGTGCAGCCACAGAGAGAGGAAGGTCGGAGGACGATGGCGTGCGGTCCAGACTACAAAGTCAATGCGTTTGTTGCATCAGGCTAAAGTAAGGTGTTAGTAGTTGATGCCCAGTACGTGGGCTTTTGCAACGACTGTGCGGCGTGTCGTTAATTTTGGCTCCCCCACCGAAACACACCGCGATGCTTTGATCCGCTGCTGCGTCAGAGGGGCAATGGAAGTCCACTACTGATGTGGAGAATGGCGCCCGATACACATATGCAGCCAGGCTTGCTGACGCCGGGGCAGGGCGTGGCGATCATTGCGGCAACGTATCACGCGTGTTACCTCTAGGCGTTCTGTTGCGTCTTGGTTGAGGCCTGCGAGTGTGCTTTCCTCCTGCGATGTAGCCTTTACCTTCCCGGTCTTGGAAAGGGATCTTTCTTACCTGTGTCATGGTAATATCACAGCTCGTGCTGTAACTTGCCGTATTCTTGGTGAATCCGGGCGTAGTAAGGCCGAGTTCACTTGATCAGAAAATATGCCGTTCCCGAGGGGTGAGGGAGGGGGACATGTTTCTTCCGACGCGTTCTCTTTCTGGACCGTAGGGCACACATGCATACTCGGGACTCACTGATGATGCCAGGCGGTACTTGTAGTCTCGAAAGTCTGCTCCGAAGCCTTCATCAACGTCAACTCTCCGTCAGCAGTGTCCGTCAACACGGGTCCATCATCATCATCATCACCACCATCACCTAGGAAAAACAAACTCGCCGTATCAGACCGAAAACGAGACGAGGAGCCGTCCGCTCTGTTATCATCCACGGCCCGGCGGAGTATCTCAGCCAGGAGCAGGAAACTGACTCTACCCTGGCCCTCATCGTCGTCATCATCCTCATCCTTACCGAGCTTTGAAGGGCGAGGAGGCAAGGGGGACGACGACGACAACGGGGGCGACGACAGCGGGAAAACGGTCCTTTGTTGAATTTCGCGGCGGCGGCAGACGAGGCACTTGCCGGGTTGGCGGTACACACCCGAGCAGGAGAGGTCCGGACAGTGGACGGCCCCCGCGCCGGGGACCCGCTTGGGACATTCCCAGCAGATGTGGTGGCCTTGCCAGCAGCCGCAGTCGACGTAGTAGACGTTTTCTGCGAGACACATTGGAGGAATCGAGAACTGGCCTGCATACGGGTCGGTTGGGAAAAAGGGGGGGGACCTATTGGGTTGGTGCTGCCGGCGGGCGAAGATTGTTTGGCTTACCTTGTTGTAAATCGCGAGAGATGATCAGGGACGGCGGGTGTATTTACGTGCTATGTGTCAACGTCTATTTAAGTAGGATTCAAAGTTTCAACTTTTTGTCTTGTTGTCTCTTTAAAGAATCGATAGGTTTCTTTTGTTCAACCCCCTTTCGTTTCTCTTCGTTGTCAGGGCTTGAGGGGCTCCTCTTCGTGATTGAGACCCGGGCAAAGACGCAAGGCTTCTTCTCGTGAACGTGATGACTGACACATTTTGGGAGGTCATTGTACGGAGGCTAGGTTTGTCTATTTTGTTCGACAAACAT
The DNA here is from genome assembly GCF_001831195.1 of Colletotrichum orchidophilum. NCBI lineage: Eukaryota > Fungi > Ascomycota > Sordariomycetes > Glomerellales > Glomerellaceae > Colletotrichum > Colletotrichum orchidophilum. Next base: position 79,001 of record NW_019173037.1, read on the forward strand.
AATGGCCCTTGTGTTGATGAACAAGAAAATCGCTTGTGTGTATGAAGAACAATAAAAGTCCTTTTGTTTTGAACGATGACTTATTTTCTCTTGGAAGAAGATCCCTTATTTCTTTGGGACCAATAACGCTTTGAGCATGCTTCAGGTGATGGAATAATAACTGGTCATATTCAAGGCCAACTTAAGAAAAGGGGTTGTATGCTTTACGCGTTTTATGTCCTTTGGGCTTTTATTGCTACAAATATATCCGTGGCTAGTCAAAGAAAAGAAAGACGACCATGTCTCTTTCAAAAAAGGGATTCTTGTTCTGGTCAATAAGATGAGTTGGTTGAGTGGCTCGGCACGGTCCAGTATTGTTGTTGAATAGGGGCTTTGTTCCCGCATAATGTAGCGTAATGTCGCATCTGTGCAGAGGTTGACGAATGGATAGAATCAAGTGAAATGATTGACCAAGTGAAGCAATTGAGTTCAAAGAGAATGGAGGAGAGAAATTGAAGTTGATTGGTGGGCTTTGAGTGCTGGAATCTGGCATATTGAGAGTCGGTCGATTGAGGAGCTTCCTGAGCACGCAGTTTTTGACTTCAAAGCGATATCAGATCTATCCACGTAAACATACTGAATGAGTCAAATATGATTGTTACCATGCGTCTCCCCACATTATGCGGACTCGGAATACGCTAAAGCTTCATGATCATGTATTCGTGTTTATACAACTGCTCAAAATTCTCTAGTTCATCTCACCCTACGTATCTCGTCAAGGTCCTCTGTCCCCCCTCCAGCACCCGCGTTGACCTCAGTAAATTCGCGCCGCGTCGATATCTAATCGACCAGCCTAGCGAGATGAACGCCATCATAAAGCGGCATCAGCCAAGAATCCAACCTCGGCTCGTCGTGGACGGCGCTGTTGAACTCGCGCAGCTTATCAACGTCCTCGGAGCGCCAGTAGGCCGCGCGCTCGCCCTTTTCGCGCTGGACCCACGGGTTCGAGTCCGAGTCGTCGGCGACGATGCCGCGGCGGAGGACGTTGTCGGCGACGATGAGACCCCCTGGGCGAAGGAGACGGTTCTCGATGCCGGGCGAGGAGGCGGAGAGGATGGTGGCGAGGTAGGATGGGTAGCCCGACTTTTGGGCGTCGATGAAGATGAGGTCGTAGGGTTCTGAGGGGTTAAGTGTGGGCAGGCTGGGGCGAGCGATGTTAGCGGGATGGGGTGAGTTTTGGTGTTTGATTCACGTCCTCGTGCCGCCCTCTTCTTCGGTCTCGGCGTCCGAAGGAGAGGAGGTCGTTTTGGCATTGGGGTGGGGGGCCTACAAGAGTGGAAAATGAACACTGGGAAGGTGGGGTGGGGGCACTTACGTCTCCAGAGCATCGCCAACGATGACGGACGCGTTCTTGATGCCGTTGGCGGCCCAGGCCTCCTCGGCTTGCTTTGCGTAGTCGGGGCTGAACTCGAGGCCGGTGACGGTGCCTTCCGGGCCCACGGCGTGGGACCAGACCATGCCGGAGTAGCCGACGTAGACACCGATTTCGAGGACTGTGAGGAAGGAGGTTTTATCAGCCGATGATCTTGAGTTTGGGTTGTAGTGGATGAGGAAGCCAGGTTTGCACCCGATAGCTCTGTGGTAAAGGACCGTGGCCAGGATGGGAGGTATCAGAGAGGTTTAACAATCCCACAAGTCTTTCAGCTATACCTCTCCAATCAAACACTTGAATGAGATGATGTTTGAGTTGAATAGTCTCTAGTAAAAAAAGACCTTGGTGTTGCAGTCTTGCAACGACTCTTAACCGAACCATCATAGCATCAAACCCCCTGGATCAAGACACAAAAAGACCGCCACAAAGACTCACCCCTCTTGGCTCCAATTAGCTTCGCGATCCAAATGTGGTTCTGCGCCTGGAAGTTGCTAATCATCAACATGGACGTCTCGGGCTGCGTCTTGTCAATGTGGTCGTGGTAGGCGACGATGTGCGCGGGCAGGTCGGTGGAGCGGGACTCGGAATACGTCGTCACGTTGCGCGAGACGGACTCGTTTGGGTAGAGGACCGAGACGGAGGACTTCATCTTGGTATGGCTTTTCTATTCCTTGAGGGAATAGCTGTAACTAGAATTATTATTGAGTTCTGCAAGGGATTAAATTATGAACAGAAGAGCGTTTACAGGTTTGTAAGATGCTATGAGAGTGAGTGGTCGCGAGGATGAGGTGAGGTCCTGAGAGGCTGACTTGGGTCGAGTCAGGTGAGATTGAAACGGGACCGTACGTCGGCACTTCTTAAGAACAAGAATAGGTAAAAGTAGCGCCAAAAAAGAAGTTGTATTTACCAAACAGAGAAAACCAAGAAGAAGAAAGAGGGAGTCTGGTGTATTTATGCCAAGTATCAAAAACCTGACCATCCCCCCTCCCCCGCCAAAACATCGTTCGTTGGTGTTGATTATTAAGTGTTCTTCCAGAGCTTCTTGACAATTATCGTGTCACAGCTATCCCGCGCGGAACGGTGGATACAAGAGACGTCGCCCCAATTCCGAGAGCCGAACAAGATCGACCCCTCCATCGATGCGGTTTCCCCCCACACCCGTCACTCCTTTCCCCCCGAAGCTACCCCGGTTGCGCAATCGCCCACACAATGGGGACGTCTAATTTGGTGCCTCTCTCTCTCTGTGCAGTTACGAATAATACAAGCGTGATACGGATACATCACTAGCAAGTCTGCCTACTGTACATCTCGGCCGAAGTACGCTGTGAGAGCTCGGCTCGGCGATTGGGGGGATGAGTCAAGTTAGTTCTTCGGACGTTGAGGCCTTGTGGATCTTTCTTTACCCATAACCGCACGAACTGTTACGACTTCCATGTCGAGAACCTCGGGACCACCACACGGCACTTTTTTTCTTTCTTCGGACTCGTTTTCGCCGCAGTTTTGCTAACTATGCTAATTTACTTTGCGTATATTTTTTGATTTCTTTTTTCTTTTCTTTTCTTGACAGGTGCTTGATTTACAAATGGAGGTCAACCTGGCAGTGGGTGGGGGGAGCGGGCACTGCTCGGCATTGCGACTTCGGATACCGAAAAAGTTGGGATGGACTCTTTGGAAACGATACATGAGTAGGTGTTATACTACTAAGGCATGTAGTAGTTTGCCAACGCTCGGTGCCGTTGCGGCGGGACGGTCTGTCTACCTTACAGACCACCACCACCCAACACCACCACCACCCAACACCACCACCACCCAACACCACCACCCATTCAAGGTACTTTCTGTTTCAGGAAGGAGGGGCGGTTCCGAGGGACGACGCCTACATGATTCTTTAGTACCATTTCAACACCGACAACCCTATTCGGGCCATTATCTGCGAAATATCACTGGCACATGTTACTTCTTCAACTACAGCCCATGCCCACTAATTGGTCATTTACTATGACCACATCAACAGGATGAGGCAGATTTTTTGGCAAGACAAAAGTGATTTCCAAAGTGTTGAATTAACGCGGGGGAACTTTCAAGTCTAGTGACTTGCATAAAAAAAACTACACGACTAGGAAAAAAAAGCTGGCGCGATGCTTGAACATGGACGGGCGACAAGAAGTTACTCCTGACAAGATTAAGTCGTGGTCCAAACTCGTGCCAATGCTGATTCCCACATGACGTTGGAAGAACTTCCCTCTCCAACCGAACACTTTTCCTTTCCCCCTTTTTCTAAAAGACTGCAGCCACTCAACTCCATTCCACATACTTCACCTCAAAATGAGCTGAATTCCCGGAAAGAGACAAAAGCACAGGTTCACTACTTTTCAGCAGGTCATGCCCGTTCCACTATTCCGCATTACGCTATTGTACTTGTACTTGTCCTATGGTATCCGCGACGGGGCCAATGACTATGCAATGACCATCCCTTGATCTCAAGCTTGTCTGCGATGTAGTCTTCCTTCAGGTTCAGAAATGCGCCTAGAAGAAGAAGGCGGCGACGACCAGAACACCGGCGAGGGTCAGGGGTGCCTTGACGTAGTTGCCGCCTGCGGTGGCGACCGTGGATGGTTTGCTTCCGATGGTCGGCGGCTGAGCGGGAGACTGGGCGGGAGACTGGGCGGAAGGTTGAGCGGGAGGTTGAGCGGGAGGTTGAGCGGGAGGTTGAGCAGGAGGCTGCGCCGGGGGTTGCGCGGGAGGCTGCGCAGGAGGTTGAGCGGGAGGTTGAGCGGGAGACTGCGAGGGGATAGAGCCGGGCTTCTTCACAGTGACGGCGCTGTTATGGTAGCGGGTTCTCGTAACCGTAGGGCAAGGCGTGCTCGAGGCTTTGGGGGTGACGGGAACGGCCTGCTGCGAAGACACGACCACGGCAGCAGAAGATGGAGGCGGCACCGCGCGCTGGGACGAGACCACGGCGGGGGGGTTGGACGCGGAGGAGGGGGGCGGGACGGCGCGCTGCGAAGAGACGATGACGACGGTGGAGGTCTTGGGCTTGGCGGTCGTCGTGGTCTTGGGCTTGTGAGATGTCGTTACTTTTTTGGTGGCCGATGTGCAGGGGATCGTGGCGTTGTCGCGGCGGGTGGAGGTGACGATTTTGGTGGTCTTCTTGTGTGAGGTCGAGGACTTCTTGGAGGTGGAAGAAGACTTGCACGGGGTGGTTGTGGGCTTCTTGGAAGTGGAAGTGGAAGACTTGCAGGGAGTGGTGGTCTTCTTGGTGGAGGTCGAGGATTTCTTAGAGGTGGCGCAAGGAGTCGTCGTGGGCTTCTTGGGTGTAGAGCAGGGAGTGGTCGAAGGCTTCTTAGAAGTAGGGCAGGGAGTGGTCGTAGGCTTCTTAGAAGTAGGGCATGGAGTGGTCGTAGGCTTCTTAGAAGTAGGGCATGGAGTGTTCGTAGGCTTCTTAGAAGTAGGGCATGGAGTGGTCGTGGGCTTCTTAGAGGTCGAGCACGGGGTGGTAGTCTTGGAGGAGGTCGTGCAGGGCTGGGTGACGGTGACGACCGTGGTGCTCCAGGTCCAGGTCGGCCGGGGGAAGGGGACGAAGACCCGGGACACGGTCGTCTGAACGGCGGTCACCGGATCCAGGGGCACGGGCGTCTCGACGGCAGTCACCACCGGGTCCAGGGGCACGGCAGGGAAGTCGTGCTGAGGCGGCCGCCAGTCGGCCGGACGGCTGTCGCGGGAGACGGGAGGGGCGGGCTGCTGCTGGGCCTCGGCCAGTCCGGCGAGGACTGCGACGGCGATGGTGGTGACCCTCATTGTTTCTGAGAAAAGGGGGAGAGGGGGGCAAAGGTGGGAAACGATTGTGGAAACTATGAAGAAACGATTGACTAAGAGGAAGTGAAAGGTCCCCGCCTTCCCTACACGATGACAGTGAGCGAGTGACTGATGAATAGGATGAGGATGGAAGAGGAGATTTGTCTAGAGTCTGCTTTTCGGCTCGCTTTACTTATAATCGTCGGCCTGGGAACTTTCGACGACTCTGAGCCTTGATGGTCTTTTGAGTCTGCATGGCTTGTCGAATATCGAATTGTTACCATCTTGGAAAGAGTTTGAATGGATGGAGCATATACCGGGGCCAACATGAGCAGCTTAGACCACAGGGTTGTGAAGCCATCGAAGCTTATGCAGAAAGCTCCTCATTCTTGAGCCACTGGGGACACAAGCTGCTCCCTCGCCCAACGATTGATGGCAGCAGACCAAGGTTTTTTAAGCCATTGAAACCTCTGCGGAAGGTCTGACGGCGGCCTCGGCGAATCAGGCCTAGGGTTGGCGCGAATAGTTGAAGTCTTTTCACGCGTCGAGAGACACGATTGGAGCTCACGGAACCATGGAGCAGCTGCATGTTTGAATCTGTGCTTGAAAATTGATGAAAACGCTGGGGTACATATTGTGGCGGGACCTCTATCGGACCTCTTCCACTACTTGGTTGCCCACCAATCGCTCTTCGTGATAATTCTGCAGCGCCTGTATACCTTTGGTCATGATATTCGACGTGCAAAATTAATGACTCCGCCGAGCGGCGTCCGGTGTTTCGACTCGAAAACGGAAGAGTGGTGATCTGTGCACCTTGACGGAGCGCTCTCGACCCGGTCGAAAAGCCTTGTGCATGTTGCTTCCAATCCCCTCAGCATCTGCGCAACCTGCAACGCTTAACTTTGTGTGTTCCGTGTCGGACCATGCTCGCTATGTATGCCTTCTGTCGATTCCATTCTTTTCCGCTCTTGGAATACGCATCCTAGCCCCTAACGCCATATTGCCACGCAACTTAGTAGTCGGAATCACCAGAGAAAAGACCGAATCGCATCCGGTGGCTCTGCATTTAATGTCAGCCTTGTACTTTGCACACCTTGTGTCAGTAAGGGAAAAACATACAAAAGGCAGCTTGGGGATGACAACTGCTAGCACAGCCAGGAAGTTGATGCTAAAGTAGGCCAGATCGTAATGCGTGTAATGGGTGCTGAGGAGGAACAGCACGATTGGCACGCTGAGCAAAAACTTCTTGGCAGGCGTGTATTGTGCCCCATCGTCAATTTGTTCCCACATGTTCAGGTTGTCAAAGGCACCGCCGTTGAACTCGAACGGCACGCCGCGAACGTAATGGAACATGATGTAGGATCCAAACATGTAGGAGATATTCGTCAGAGTCCAGGATGTCTCCTGTGACACGCCCGGCATGACATCGTAGAATATCTTTAGGCAAAGGATGAGGACGAAGTGAATTGTCCAGGCACCTGGCGACGATGATTGTCAGTTCAGTTCCTGTTGTCATGCCTCGCGCTGGGCATTCGGGGGCTGGCACGCGACCAAGTAGATGGAAGGGGGGAAAGCTTCAAAGACGGAAGCTTCGCGCGGGGCTCACCTTTGGCATTGACCCAGTTCGCATTGAGATTGGGTACGACGGCCTGGTCGCTTATTTGCTCGAGTGTCTCTTGCGGCTCATAATGGACCTGGAGGATGCTGCTAGATCTCCTTCTGCGGGCACCGGGTTCCGCCATCGCTCTGTACGATCCGCTGCCACTTCGCGGAGGATTTGTGGCCGCGTCGTACGAGACGGTGCGAGAGAGGAGGATTGGGGAAGACAGTTTGGCGGTGTTGGAGGGGGCGTTGGGGTGCGGGTTTTGTGGGTGGAAAGGAAGAGGGGGAAGTCTCTGCGGGCTCTCGGGATCGTCGTCGGCGTCCTCGTGATGCTGGGGTTCGGCGGAGCGATGGATTTGTCGTGTGCTGGCGGCCCCTTGATGATGTCACGGGGAAAGCGAGCAATTGACGTTGATGCGGGTGTTGTAAATAGAAGATGCTGGGACTGAATGTGGTTGGAATTTGATGGAAGCGAGAGTAGAGAAAAAGGTGTCGTCGGGACGGTCGAAGAGGAGTGAGAGCGAGATTCTGGCTGTGAATGTTTGGGGATGCCGTCGTCGTAATAGTTTACTTGGCAATGGGACGAAGGAGAGAATGGGACATTTTCCATTAGATATTCATAGTACTCCGAAGGTAGCAGCCAGCGGAACGGGGCACTGGGGGGTAGGACAAAAAAGACTGGGGCCCAGGTCCCAGACTAGGTACTTACAAGGCCACGGCACAGGGGCTCAGGACAAGATTGGGATCCGAGCAGACAGCTGTAGGCAGCACCAGCTCCTCCACCTTCCCAGCCAGTGCCAGCCGACACGAGTGACGAGGGGACACATTGATGCGGACGGCGGACGTGGAGCCCCCAACCCCTGTCAGGGTCGTTCAGGGGACCACCCTAATTTCAGCGGGTACAGGAGACTTGCGAGAGGAGTGGACGCTGGCTGTACAGCGACGGAGTGCATACAGTACAAGCACTGGCAGGTCCCGATGGGAGACTGGACTGGACGCAGAGACTCCGGGACGAAGGGGACGGGACTGGACTTGGGCCAGGCAGAGCCCAGGACAGGTCAGAAGCAGGGCAGGCATTCTTTGGAACTAAGGTATGGAAGGTATGCTCTTGCACCTTATCTCCTTGGCCTAGGAAGCTTTTCCTCCAGGTGCGACATGCCCAGCCGGTTCACACACCCGACGAGATGCTCGATTTGACAACCGTTTCCTCCCCCACTATCGAAGAAGAAGAAACGAAGGGACTCTGATCGTTGCATACAGATCCCCAGTTCCCATTTCCGGCATACGCGCATGGTACACCCCGACCAGAGCACGACGCCCACGGCACGCAGGCTAAACCAAGCACCAGACGAGACCCCTACAGCGACTCGTCCCGCGGGAAGGGCACGAATGACCAACGTGAGCACAGCCAGCCAGACGGTCAGACTCAGACTCAGACCCAAACATGCCACTGTTCCACGGGGCAGATATCCGTACTGTACGGATAAGCTCCTCTGCGTTTCCTGTCTGGCCAATCGTGTTGCAGGAAGGGTAGCGCAGGTCGGGGGCCGGAGCAGCTTGCGGCGTAGGTTCACAGGCGCATCTGCTAGCAAGTTGGGTAGGAAGGGGTTCCCCTGGCGAACTCTGCTAGGAAGATGCCCCTATCCCCGACTTCTATTAGTGACGGGAAGTCGGTGGTCGCTGGGAGGATGGAGGATGGGAAACAGATGTGGACGCACTGTCACACCCATCCGGATACAACCGTTGGATGGATCGACCCTATCACGTAGGCCGTCCATATTCGCGGCACGAACATGCCATCCAGCTCCCAAGAGAGGCTAAGCTTTGTTGAGCCGGCAGGAACAGAGGAACAGCAGAGCAGCACGATCAGGTTCACCCATCTTCTCTTCGCCTCACATCATGACATGGATCACATCACACCTGGGTGTCCTGGCGTCTGGTCATCCCACCCAGATTTGCGAGAGCTGCGCAAGAAGGACGGTGGCCCCTCTTCCCCAAGTTGTCGATGTTGTCCAAGGCGTCGTACTCCGTACCTGTGTTCCCCAACACATACGGTGTTGCTTGTTCTTCCCACTTTCCGCTCCTCGATTTGACAAGAGCATTTGTTATCTGAGCTAAATCTGTCGCCCTTGGTCTCCACTCAGCGGGCTGTGCGACAACTTATTGCCTGTAGTGGTTCGTTGCGTTGCGTGGGATGGACGGATAGGCAAGAAAAAGTGACGTGGAATTCCTGGACATCCGGGATATCTCACCGAACCACTAAATGCGTCACTGATGGAATGCCAAAGTTTCTGTCCACATTAGGCCCGACCTCTGGTCAAGTGTGCCTATATCGAGGATCGAGTCCGATTGTAGCTTCAGTATTCGCGGATAATCGTGGCGTGTCTGGCGCACAAACGACGCGAAATCCAACACGCAATAAATACCATGGTCACACTTTGGCAGAAAGCAGCAGATTCATGAGACCACGATATGCCCGTCAAAGCTGTCGCATACCTTTCCCACTGCCCCCTCAACTTCGGCAGGCGGACGAGTTACAACCAGGGCCAAAGTTGACGCTTGGTCCAGGTGGCAGGTGCAGAAAGATCTAGCCTCATTTCCGACCGCCAGAACCTCATTTCTGCTTCTGCGGGTTGCGGGTTGGATGTCTGTAATTAGATGAGAATCGATAGGCGCAAGGTGCCAATTCTAGAAGCATTCACTCTCGCTTGCGAGTTTCTTCTTCGCAGCGACACCGACACCGCCTCCGGTGGGCACCGGCCTGTAATTAGTGAAGGTTCCAGGGCAATCAGTCGACCCTGGCTAAGCGAGAGAGGAGCACGACCTGAGTACGGATATCCGTACAGATAAACGCCTTGAGATATCGATTGGCACGGTGCCGTGGCCCGCACCTCTGAAAAATCGAACACTGGGGTGACTGGGCCCGGCAGCGCGCGCAGCCCGGCCGAGGCAGCCGCGGCCAGGTGCAAGAGGTCCGGCACGTCGTTTTGACGAGACAGTGCGGTTATTCTTCGGCCGGCCGTTTTTGTGACGTCTGGCCTGCAGTGGATACCCGACAACAACCCTGCATACAATTTTTGATCAGAAGAAACGGAGCCTTTACTTGTTGATGCTGAACGACATTGAGCAATACTGAACGTTGGAGGTTTATTCTTTGCCAGGCAAACACTTCGTCCGCTTGGCTCGAGGACGCCTAAGTGCTGGCCAATTCCCATCAGCTTCAATTTTTTCCGGGGGGCTTTCGTGGCAAATCGCATAGTCCCAGGGCCTGAAATTAAGATCCAACTTCTCATCGTCAGGAGCAAGAGGGTAAATTGCTTCGACTTGAGCAAGGTTTCACGTCTCTTCTGATGGTTTCAGCGCCCTTGCAAATCACTACACTACCTGATTTTGCTAGGTAAGGTACTGAAGAGGCCTCGAATTCGGGTACCGCGTGGAATAACTCACAGCACATCGCGACCACTGAGTTTTCCTCCACCGCCCACGAGCGGTCCATCATGGAGATGTTGGAGCAGGCAGAAGCCGTGCCGGTGCTCAGCACGGAGGAAGAAGTACAGCGGATAACAAAGAAACGGTCATTGGAAGACGTTGAGCAGGGAGACGCGATGCCCAACGGGTCACCCCAATCTCATCGGGCCTCATCGCATGAGCCCGAAGCAAAGAGGGCGAGAACAGAGCAAATCCAACAATCGCCCGCGCAAGCTTTGACAAAACACTCGGAAAGCGTCGATGAGGGCGAGTTGGAGGAAGACGGAGAGGTGCCACCTTCCGAACCCGAATCCGAAAATCAGGCGATCGTCGCCGAACAGAGCGACGGGAGTGTTGGATCTCGCACGCGTTCAAAGGCGTCGGCTTCTGGTGGAGAGTCTGATGTGGGCAGCAATCGGACGACCCGGTCAATGTCGGCGGCGGCAAGTGGCCCATCTCACGTTGGATGGAATCAAGGGATAACATCCCAGATCCGGACATCTCTTGGAGGGCCCAAAACCAAGGCAGCACCGGCGCCGGCCAAGGCGTCAATAACCGAAGAGGAAGCCGCGCCTGCTCTCATCTCTCAAGAAGTGCCTGCACCCACCGAAGCTGCTGAGCCAGCCCAACCAGCCCAACTAGGGCCAAAGGAAGGCAAACTCTCGCGGCAGCAGCGAAGAGCCGAAGCTGCCACAATAGAAAAAGAAAAGGCCCAAGAGCTCCAGAAGAGTCCTTTCGTCTACGCTCCAGGTCTGACGTTCCTTCAACCCAACAAAAAGACGCTCCTAGCACCAAAGGGAAATAATCTAGGCAGAGGAGTTTGGAAGGCCAAATTCAAGAGTTGGTGCCAGTCCTTTGTCAGCCGCAACAACGACCAGGCGCATTTGCTCACACCCGACATTGTCGTCGCTGCTCTGCAGGACTACATCGCGGTTCGAGCACACTGGATAAAGAAGAAGCATTCTGGAGCTGCGGCAACTGAGGCTCGTAAGCCCGAAACAAAGAACGACATTGCCGTCAACCTAGCGGCAATTCTGAAGAACGACAGCTTCCTGCCAGGATCAGAACAGTCGCCGTTGATTATCCACGATAACGACGACGTGGTCGACGACGACGTCCAAGAAGTACGACCTCCGTCTGGTGGCGCTGCTATGGCCAGACGGCCTTCACAAACCGAAAACATTGCTAACGATCAGCATTCGGCCACAACACAACCTCAGAACGACGTGGCGGACGAGGACGGCGAGATGGAGGCAGGGCAAAGTGAACCAGGACCGGCGCTCATGACCGAGGAAGAAGATCTGGCGCAGCAGCGCAAGTACTTTCCTGGCCTAGCAGATTCTGTGCAGATCTGCGTGTACTGCGCATCTCTCGGACACACATCGATGGCTTGCCCAAAGACTCGCTGCAAGTTCTGCGAACATCTCCATCACTTTTCATGGAACTGTCCTACGCGCGAAAGATGTACCAAGTGTCGCCAGCTTGGCCACGGCAAAGCCCAATGCAAGGAAAAGCTCATTCATTTGGACGAAGAGGGTATGGAATGTGCCACGTGTGGCTCTCAGGAACATCAGGAGGCCGATTGCGAGAGAATCTGGCGGTCATACAAGCCCCCAACGAATATCAAGAAGGTCAAGCCATTCCCTGCCTTCTGCGCCTTCTGCGGCACAGAGAGCCACTACTCTTCCGACTGCCATCTTAATCGCGACAGACCTAAAAGCGAAACGTGGACGCTCAAGAACAGACACCTCTATGTCGACAAGAACGCAACCGATGGCCCGATCAGCGACTTCGCTAGTCAGCCTCAGAACCCCAAGTTCGCCCCTCTCCAGATCAAGGGCTCTGCAGCTAAGCGAAACCACATCTTCTATCCCGATAGCGACGGTTCGGAGGAGGGCGAGTTTATCGGTCAGAAGGTGAAGCCGCGTGCACCACTCGGCAACATCCAGATGTCGACCAACCTCCAGATCAACACTGGCAACTTTGGACCACCACCGCAGACTCGTTCAAACGGGCGTGGTCAGCAGCGGAATGGGTGGTCAGCGCAGCCTCCCCTGCCTCCTGGACCTCCACCTCCAGGCCCGCCACCGCAGGGCTCATACTCGCGAATGTCAAGAAGCTACAACAACCAGTCGCGCCAGCCTGCGAACGGTTTGCCTCCCAAGCCCCCAGCGCCGCAGTCGCAACAACACGGCCACAGTAGCGCGGGCCCACCATCGAACGGGCGAGGACCGAATCCGCCGAAGAAACAGAGGACGAGGAACCAGTCCGGAAACTCCAATGCGGGAGCTGCGCAGCAGCAGAACGGTGGGGTTCCGGCATCACGCCGCAGGGGCAAGAACAGACGCGGTGGGAAGCAAGGATGAGCGTTCAGAATGATTGGCTAGCGCGCGACGCCGTTGAAAGGGGCGTATGGTGGGTGGGTGTGTCGCGCGACCACGAGCGAGATGGCGGTTGCGAAGTCACGGGAGGCATCGAGGAACATCATGTACGAAGAGTGCACGAGTTGAGACAAACTCGAGCGAAATCGGAAGAGGAGACGGCGCGCGACGATGCGCGACGACAGCCTTGCCTTTTCGGTTGGGTGAACGACATGGACGAACTGCGCGCGAGGTTAGCTTTACATTTTGCAGCAGAGATGGTTGCGTCGGCCAATAGCTGCGCATGCGCAGTTGACGTGGACCACACACGACTTTCATCTCGGTGGATCAGATCATTACGAGGGAGAGGACGGTAGTTTTTGATACCCCCCGGCTATTCGCACAGAAACCGATGGGCCACAATTCTACTTTACGCGCTTTTTGACCTTTGTACTTGACTCTGTGTGTTTGTGTATGAATATGAAATTTCTTGACTTGGAGACATGGGATTTTGAGGAGCCCGGACAGCTCAGTCTATGGGACGAACAAGGACCAATGTCAACATTTGACTCACTGCGAATGCCACGACATCGAAAATGATCCTGGCTGGCGCTTTCGTGGCTGGGGATTGAATCATTGACGGTGAGAGAGCGCAGTCGTCAAGATGCTAAAATGTCCTTACCGCAAATTTTTGACATGGGGGAAAAAAACAAAAAACAGTCAAGGGTGCAAGCAAAGCCGTTTCCGCGGCTAGGGGTGTAGGAAGAAGGAAAATCATCGTGGGCCTTGTCACCGGGGGTGTCTAATTCTTTTGATATAGTAGACTGGCGCTTAGGCTTGGTGTGTGTTAGTCACAATGTCGAAGGTCTGAGCCGGGGGGAAGGGGGGGATGATGATGGCAAGGGGGTTTTGGCGGCCACGTCGTGGCATTGCCTTGATTTCTTCCTTGAAAAATGCTTCGAGTTTCGATGAATATTTTATTTTTGTGTGGACAGACGAGGGGGGGGTTTGACGATTTGTCGGTGTGCGTGTGTAACGCAAGTGCGTTGTTGCGGTCGGTCTGGGGGAAAGGGTGGAATGGAGCTTGTTGGGCTGGGTTAAAGTTGTGGATGCCATTTTTTTTCTTTCTTTCGTTCTTCGACATTTGGTTCGTGATGCATGGGTTTTGATGCAGTGGTTTGGTGGGGTTTTCTTTGGGTGGATTTTTGTATTGAGAAACAATGACTGGGGGGTGGGTGTTTTTGGGCTGATAAAACGTGGGTTGTGGGTTTTATGACGACTCCCTTGTCTTTGGGTTCTTTGGTCTTGGGTTCATGGAATCCTGAGACCGGGGGGCTAGTCGTGATGGTCTATGGATACCGTAGACCCTGGGACGGGCCATGGGCCTCTTTCCCTTGTTCATGGGTTGTGGTAAGGAAAATATTATGTTCGCAAAAGTTATGGGATATGTGTTTGGTTTACCGGCGACGATGGAAGTATTTGACGCCGGGACGACGGAAAGACCAGGGGCGGGGGAGAAGGGATAGCATGCACGACGTGGCTCCAAGGGTTCTGCCCCTCTCTTCTCTTTTACCGCTCCCTTGGCTATCCCCTGGTCTGATGATGTATGTAGACATGTGGAGGGGAGTTGTCGAGTCGAAGGTAGAAAAAAGTTCTGGTTTGCTGGCGGGGCATAGATTGGTTCTGGGTGTGCGGTTGAGTGGTGATGGAAGGGTGAAAGAAAAGGGTGTGGTTTTGATATGGGGGCATGCAGTCGTGATGTGGACACCAGGTGACGATCAGCCAGGGCGTATTTTCTGACGGGTTGTGGTTGTCGGTGTATGGGGGGTTGTGTCTAGTTGTGGGTAGATGAGAAGTTCCAAGGGTTCCTTCCAGGTTCGTCTGTGACGGTGTGATGCAGAGGGAGGCGATGCATGGCAGTTGCAAAGGGGAAGGGACAAACGATCGGTTGAGAAGAGTCGAAGCTTTTCAAGGCGGGTTGGTTTTGCTGTGCTGTCCACCTGGGGGAGATGATGGTAACTAAAGTACTGGGTGATGTAAGCACAGACTTAGACTTGAAGTTTGACAAGAGAGATATCATGGGACGGAACATATGCAGGTCAGCAACTTTTGGGCGGGAAGTCTGAGAGATGCAGACGGACCCTTGCGCTTGGCTCGGACCGTTGACGCGGGCTTGGGATAAAGAGGGAGCTGGTTCCGAAGACTCTACGTACTTAGTGAGGCACCCGAGCTCTGAGAGTTGTGGTCCGCAGTCTGTGGTCTGGAGGTTCATTGTGGGTGTGGTGTGTTGAAGGCACGAACCCGTGGTTATGTCAGCCCCGTTTTGGTTAATGGTGAATTGAGAGACTTGGGGAGCGGTTGTGTGTGTGTGTGTGCTTCAATTTTCAGTGAGCCGAGCCATTCAAAGATGTTTTGCCTGCTTGTGGATAAAGTCTAGTGGGGTCTTCGAAGCTGCACGAGCTGGAGTGTTGCAAGGGAGCGAGCAGGGCCGGCTGGCTGGCCGGACTACGTCAACTTTCAACCTGTATCGAATTAGATGGGAAGCATTTCGGGGAAGGGGGGAGGAAGAGGAGGAGGAGGAATAGGATGGGATGCGCCGGTTGTTGTCCGAACCCGCAAATGCGCAAAACAAAATGTGGGGTTTTCGCATGAGCTGCCGAGCGGACGACGTCTCTCACCGCGCGGGATTCGTTCGGTTTGCTCCTGTATCCGTACGGATATCTTTGTCTGTATTCCTACGTGGAAGCGGATTGGTTGGAACCGAGCTGGCGACGTTCTCCCGTCTGATCCGCGGTTGATTCGCGGACGAGACGGAAACTCGCCAACCCCCCCAGCATTTGCGCGACGGACCTCACTGGTCAATGGGCGAACGACGGGATGCAGAATGCAACGTAGTGGATCGTTGAGAGAAGAGTCATAAGTCATCATGGTCCGGTCCACTACAACATGGGGGGCGTCGAGGGACGGCGACGGTACTGTACTGCAGCAGCAGCAGCAGCAGAAGTGGACGATGCGCGGCAAGTCAACACCCTTGAGCCTGCCTTGCCTTGCCTATGCTTCTGGCTTCTCTGCGGACCTGGAACGCTGCCGTTCGTGACCACGTACAGAAACTCGTACATTTGCCAAGGGTAAACGAAGGGTTTCTGGCCACAGCCCTAGCCTCGCCTTGTGTTTCGCGAAATTAGAGGCATGGATCGCGTGGTGGAAGTTAGGTTACGGGTTGAGTGGTGGGTGTAGTTGTTGTCTCGAGCATGGCAGCGGACGAAAGAGGGTTGCGAAAGGATCGGGTTGACCGTTTGAAACGACACTTTGTAATGCCGCGGCGCTGATTACATCGCCAAATGTCGATTCGTCCCTTTCTCGGGGGCGAAAGCGAAAGCGGGCAGGCTTAAGCAACCTCAAAATCGAGACCGTAGACCAACCACGGCAAGAGGATTGCTTCGTTCCCCCGAGCTGATGCATCCCCCATGCTGGTGGGCTCCCTCCTCAAACTAGACTACCTAAACCGAAGACCAGGCTCGATCGCCACGCGGAGAGGAGGCATGAGTGACAAAAAAACGCCGGACCTCGAACTTCCTCCTTCTCCTTCTCCACCATCCACCATGCCATGATCGTCGAGATCCACCCGGCAGACACTCTTGGAGCTAGGAAACTGAAGGGCAGTCAGTCGGCCGAGGTGGAAACATCAGATGGGCAGACCGGGGATCGAGCGTGTGGCAGCGCTTAGACTTATATCCAGACCACGAAACGACTGGTCGTCAACAATAGACGCGCTCCCGTCCACCTCCCGGAGCCATGTCGCGTACCTTTCGCGTCCCTGACGAATCAGAGGGCCCATTATCGTCGACTGCATGACCAGCCCCCCGGGTTTGCGACCAATGGGGTGGTGTGTTGATGGACGTTTGACGTGTTGGTGGGGAAAGATCAGAGTTTTGTGGAGAAGGACCCACATGCTTGAATTTGGGCATGGATAAAGTTCTTATCGATAGTGCTTCTCCCACAGGAACCTTACCTTAATACCTTTCAATTTTTGACTTTTGGCAGTCTGCAGATCCGCGGGCGACGGAAACGGAAAAAAAGCTCAAAGCCACCACCACCACCACCTGCCCTGCGCCTGGGGGCTGGCTCGGACGATGGGGCCGGCGACTGGGAACCGGGACTGAGCAAAGCATCCACGGCAAAGCATGGGTCGCACAAGAAGACCACACACCAGCACCAAAATACCACGAAAAGAACTTTGACAGGTGGGTATCCTGCCAAAAACCTGCAAAGTCCCGCAGCAGATGGACACAAACGGTCTCATCGTCGGGAAGCCATCGACCACTGGCCCGACTTGAAACAAAGTCCTTGGCGGCGGGGACGGGAAAAGGGCTGCTTTACTGAGGTGCGCTCTGCGTTCTGCGGAGCTAATGCAACGCCCATAGCCTTTGGACCTTTTCTCACCTACCTTACCTACGGGTACGACCTACGCCCATATCCCTTCGTCTCGTCTTCCATCTCGTCCTGCTAGACTAACGTGGTCGTCCCGCGCGAGTGGGTGAGCGGACCAATCACACGGCCTCAACACGTCGCCAACTCGCCATTTCTGGACACTCTTCCTACAAACCTTGAACCGCATCGGGGTGTGTGGTGGTGTGTGGGTTGGCACGAGCTTTTACACGCCGGTATCCCTACACGTCGAGTCCACGCCCACGCCCACGCCCACGCACCAGGGCTCTCTTTCTCGATTCCCCCGTCTTGGGACGTGTCTCCCACCATCCCGCGCGCCCAGGGTCCATATCTTCGTCTGTGGTGCGAAAGAAGAAAAAAAGTGGACGACCAAAAAAGAGATGTTCCCCCCCATACACAACAACCGCGTGGAACTCTTGGGAGCTACACTAGTCTTGCATATGCAGGTCTCGACAGAGGTGACTCACCCTCCAGTCGTTCCCACCGAGGAGCTACGGGACGATGCGGCCAAGGGTTGAGGAGGAGGCTGGTTCCGGTTTACAACTCTTCGCATGTCTAAGGTGTAGCTTTATGGAGTACCTACGTACGTTCAAACCTTGCTAGATGGGACATGGTGCGAGCAAAATGTGTGTGTGTGTGTGTGTGTGTGTGTGTTGCTCTCAAATCAGTCCCCATGTAAGAGAGAGTATATTTTTCTCACCCTCCCACCTCCATCCGTTTGGCCTGATTTACGAGACCTGCTTTTTTTCCTTTCCATTGTTTCCAAATTCGATATCCCGTTTCATAACACCACGACAGCTCATACCTTGCTTGTGCGGAAGCATATCCTAAATTGGCATCACAGTGAGAAAACAGGTTGTGAATAACCTCATTCGCCCATTTGAACCCAAGGAATCTGTTTCAGATAAAAGAATCTTTCAGTCTTTTTGTCATTCCCAAGAAGACATCATCTCCTACTCCACCGTCCTCTTTTGAAAAATCCTTCATCGACCACCTACCTGAGCTGATACCCCCATATAACGTTGGTGTTGAACCAAGTCAGATATCTGCTTTGGTGAATCCCACATCAAAGATCTCGCCATACAAACAGCATCCACAATAGTTTTCGACGACAACGACACCCAAAGCCTGGAAGTCTACAACGACATGAGAAAGATATGGCAGCGCTCCCAACCCCGTTCTACTGCCTCTGGCAGAGGGAACACGCAGAACTAGGCTCCAAGGTCCTCGACCTCCTCCCCAAACGCGACCTCGCCGCCCTCCGCCTCGCCAGCTCGGCCTGCTGCAACATTGCAACGAAAACCCTCTTCAAGCGCGTCCGCGTCACCTTCTCCGCAAACACCTTCACAAAGCAATCCCGCGTCCAGGCCCTCGCCCGCGTAGGCCACCACATTGAGCACCTTCACTTCCACTTCGCCCACACGGAAGCCACCTTCCTCCCGCCCCTCGTCCACCCGACCACCGGCCGCGAGATCAGCTTCCTCTACACCCCGCACACGAGCATGGCCTCCGTCCTCGCGAGACCCAAATACGCCAACACGGAGCTCGGCGAGATCCTCACCCAGCAGTATCCCCCGCTCTTCCACGCCGCGACCAACGTGCCCAGCTTCATCAACGCCCTGCGCCACCTCACAAACGTCCGCCACCTCACCATCCGCTGCCCCGGGCAGGACCCGCAGGAGCGCTATCGCAGAGACATTGTCGACTACGCCATCATGTCGCTCCGCATCGCCGTCGAGCGCGCGCCCCTCGAGCAGCTCGAGAAGCTCTCCCTCTCGGGAATGCATCCCTCCGCCTTCAACTATCTCCGCCACGTCCCCGGCTTCGGCGCCGTGCCCTCCGCCGGCCGAAGATGGAAGCAGATCCGCAAGCTCAACATCTCTGTCGAGGCCTGGGACTTTTACGGGCCCTCACCGGGCCTCGACCACCTAAAGATCATGGACGACTACATCCGCCAGTTCTCCGGCACCCTCGAAAAGCTCCACTTCACCTGGCTCGGTCCCAAGGGCCCCTGCCCCATCGCCCTCTCGGCGGACCCCCTTTTCGCGCCGCCGAAGCATAGTCAGAAGCTCTTCGCCGAGGTGACTTCGCCCATGTCGCCCCTCCCGCCGGCGCCGGCCCGTAAGCCCATGCATTTCCCCCGCCTGCGGTATATGCAGGTCCGCAACGCGACCATGACGGCCGGCCAGCTCTCGGACCTGGTCAACGCGCACCAGAAGACGGTTAAGGAGTACGACTTTGACAACGTCGTGCTCATCAACGGCGGCGACTGGGAAGAGGCCCTCGCGCCGCTCATGGAAAAGAGCACTGCCGGTAGCGGCAGCGGCAGCGACATCTGGTCACAGCACTCACGGAGCAACTCCGAGGCTGGCAGTCTGCACTCGGAGCCGGAACCGTATCATGACGATGACGATCTGCCCTCGCCGTCCGCCGCGGCCGCCGCTGCCACTCGGGAACTACTCGACTTTGACCTCGGCAGCGAATTATACGTTGACGAAGAACTATTCGATCCATACGACGGCCTGGACGAGGATCTGGCTTCAGACCTCGCGGCCGCGAAGGAGGCCAGTACCTCCTTCAGCACAGTACTAAAGAAGAAGCGCGTCCACCGGCGCAGGAAGCACCGCAAGGACGACGGCGGCGGCGGAAACGCAAAGGAGAGCTCCAAGGAAGGCTCATCATCGTCATCGTCGCGACACCACGGGAGCCAGAACCACAGCCGTCACCGCAAACACAAGCACCACCACAGGGAACAACAACAACCCCCGGTACCGAAAGAAGACGACGACGTCTTCCGCCCGTCGACGCCCGTGCCCGTCATCACGGCACCGATCCAGGACATGTCCCCGCACCCTGTCCTGCTCCAGCCGGCCGTGTACGACCCGAACGCTAGCCGGCTTTCGGACCCCAACGACGGCATCTCTTCGGTGCAACGGAACATTGAACAGGAGGAGGCGCACCGCATGCTGGCCGAAGACGCAGCGATGCGGGTCAGCGCGCTCCGCAAAGCCAAGGCGGCGGTGCTGATGAAGCTCTCGAGGGAATTCAACAACCGCAGGGGCACGCCGGCGCCGACGCCGGTGGCGGGCAAGGACAGCTGCGGGCTGCAGATGCGGTTGAGGGAAGGGCTCTTTGGGAAGAGCTTTGTGAGCGTGTTGCCAGACGACCGGTCCTTGTCGAGCCAGTCGGCGCTGGTGCCGCTAATGTTTACGAGATCATGATCATGTATGCCCCCAAAACACGATTCTGTATATCTGTTATGTAAGTTGGGAACACAAACACACAGCACTGTGTATCCTCTTGTATGGACGGGACTTGGCAAGTCGGAAGGAAATAGCGCGAAACAAGCCGGGAATCGGCCTGGTTAGGCCGGCGGCGATGACGGAGGCATTATGACTTTGTAATGACTTGACGATACAATACTTTTCTTTCAATGTCGATTTTTCAAACCATCATGAAATACTTGCCCTCCGCGTATGATTCGTGTGCTTGAAATGTTAATTGTCGCTGTCTCTATGGGAAGATATTTTTATACTGTAAGACGCGGATAGGGAGAAAAAGAAAAAGAGAAAAAAAAAAAGAGGAACGGACCGAGGTGCGGAGACGAAGATTGAGGAGAGCTCCGTGGCTCGGCGAGATTGGTTGAACGCGTTCGGTGAGGGAGTAGTGTGTCCGGCGGGCAGACCGGGAACAACCCAGCTACGCTTTTGCTGGCTGGGGCTCGCAGGTGGAGTAAACAACGGGACAGCGCGTGGTGGGTGTTGGGTGGCGGGCTGGGATGGAGATTTGAGATCTCGCTGTTCTGCTGCTGCTTTCAGACCATGTCCTTGCAGCGAGGCATGACACTGGTGCGGCCTGGAAGAGTCAGCCGACCGGTAAGGTAGGTAGTCTAGACTTGGTGGGTGGATGTCGTCGGGCAGACAATGTTGCGGTGGCGATGGCGATGTTGACGCAACTCCACGATGGGCACGATGGGCGACAATAACAGCAGCTGGTGGCCAGCGGCCCGGGCTGGCCAGACCAGACGTAGCAGCACAGATGAGCTGACGCGGGCTCAAAGAGATGGAAGAAGCAACGTAGCGGCCAGCCTCGATGGTTTAGGGTTAGAGGGGTTTCTGTCAGCTCACTAAGCCACGAGAGCCGCTTTCATCCGAGGCGTTGCAGCAGCAGCTTGTCCCACAGTGTAGCCTCATCTCCGGGAGATTTCAAGCATCTGGCGGGGGGGAGCAGAGGTGAGTCCTAGGCCAGCATGGAATAGCTAGCTCGTGTTGTGATGGCCAAGGGAGACAGTTTCGCCAGGGGGCAAGGAACGTTGGACGGGGATGGGAATGGCAATGTGCAGGGGACCAGGGGTGAAGGGGGGATTGGAGATCAGGAGGAGGAGACGGGATTTCTTCAGCGTGGGAATTCGGGGAGGAGCTTGATACACAGTACCTAGAGACTCGTGCTGTATAGGTGGTTAGAGAGAGGTATGGGAAAGATGAGAACGGGTACCGGAAGAGAAGAGAAGTTGTGTACCTATAGACCATGTTACCCAAGGTAGTTTGTAGCCTCAATTTTGGACCTCAGGTTGGAGCAGCGAGACGTCGATTGCCCTCCGGATTGAGATGGGTGGGAACTCCGGGATGTGCACTGCAGGCTGGAGGAAACGGCATTGCCTTGGCTGCATCCAGAATTGTCGTCCTATCGCTTTGAGAGAGTGAAGCAGTAGACAGTGACAAGTGACAGGCTGGCAAGATGTTGGATGGGGTGGTAGATATCCCTCGTGTTCCTTGGTTGTTTGAGAGTGAGTTACTGTTGCGCACGTCAGCGCGTCAATCGGCGATGAGAGGCGGCCAGAGGCGACCAGATGCGACAATGGGGGCGAAGGGTGCTCCATCATCCATGGGCGAAAATGCTACAATGCCAAATGCTGCGAATGGCATAGTGAGGGCCTAGACCGCCCATGGACCGCTCGACCTTACCGGTCGGGACTTGGACAGAGCCACCCGTGGCCCTCACCCATGGTCCAAGGAGTCCATGAGTGGGCAGGGGAGCGGGGAGCGGGGATTGGACGAGGGGGTCCCCAGTCAGAGGGGACGAATTGACTTCCTGGCTCCGTCCATCGTTGATCGATGCGGGAGACGGAAAGTACCTGCGAGGGACTTACCCTGCAGATTCCAGGTTCCTCGACCCGTTCACCTCGTCTCCTTCTGCTTTCTGCCACTCACACAAGAGCATTAGGAGGGCGATGCCACCTTTTCTTCCAAAACACTCATCGCGTCTTGCCCAATCCGCACAGCTGCGGTACTACTTATCCGACATCTGTATCCGTACGAAGAGCTACCGCAGCCAAACGGCGCTCTCCCCCATCTTATGTGCAGACGTATGCACTCCCCAAGCTGGGCCACCACTTTTTTTTCTCCCCCATATTCGCATACTTGGGTGCTATGTCTGGTCAGTTTGACTCCACAGGCTGACACAGACGATAACGAGACAATGGCACAAATTTAAATAGAGGCTCTAGGACAGAGACTCTGTCAGCCCATGAGCCGTGCTCGCCTTCTGTAGCTCCAAATAGCAGCCGTAGCACCGAATGTCTAGGTAGTGCCGTGTTGCCCGTTGCCACCCACGTATTTGGCCGCGAAGCCTCAGGAGAACTACCTCAGCTGGCACTGCCTGGCAAGCCGCAAAACCGGCCCAAATCATGCATCACCTCTCCGACCGCCCGCACCAACGACGACAGTTGCCAGCACTTCTACGGCCTAGCAAGCCCGTTATTCCACAAGCTTCGCCCTTGCGAGACACTACCGAGATAGCGTCTTCCACACGTGTGTGATGTTCCGCGCTAACGTAGGATACCAAGAATACGGGTAGTTTCTGCCTGTCGTTGCGCGACTGTCTCTGAGAAGACGCGAGCAAGGCGGCTGGCCTCGCACTGACAGCCAGCTAGGTACGGTAGCATAATAGCAGTGGGTAGCTACCTCAAGGTGCTGCTCCAGTAGGTAGCTCTCCCTTGTCCTCTCCAAAGAAAAGCCCTTCGGCCGTCGTCGTCCTTCATCATCAGTCTCACCGTTGTTACACAGGTGACAGACAGATCCCGTCCTCTTTTTTCACCCACGCAGTTGGGCTTGCAAATGTCTCGTTTCGTTCTGGGTTCTGTGTGGTGTCTTGGTAATTTCGCGAAGCGCTTTTCCTCCATCCCCTTCGTGAGCGTATTCCGTCGTGGTCCAGTAATCAAGGTACTTTCCTGGCCTCAATCGCACCGACAGGGACTCAAGGGGAGGAGAGATATCTACTGCTCCTCCCCCCTTCTCTTCGCCGCTAGACCACAAAGCGAGGTCGACTGTACGTACCTTGCAAGTACTCCCCATTCGCAACTGCAGCTTCTGCTCCCCACTGCGACTCCAACGTACCTTACCTACCCTGAACCTGATCCTAGTGGGTCATCATCCCAGCTCCTCCCGCGGCTCCACCTTCAGCGGCCGGTCTCCTTTCTGCTCGCCCTTCTCAGCCCAGTGAATTCCACTCAGTCACCCTCCGCTTCAACCGACACCAAGACAATCCCTCGTCTGTCGGCCAAACCGTTTCTCTTCTGCGACGAATCTTCCAAACAGATCCTCGCTCCGTCCTCCACGACGCTCATCTCGACTGTCGGCGCATTTTGGCTCCCCAACCCGTCAGCCTTTCTCCTCCACCAAGCCCACGAATATTGCTTGCAAGTCGCTCCTGATCCCTGCTACTGCCGTGAGCGAGAAGGGAAAACGAAACGGATCTTGGGGGAAATTGCGGATACCTAGCCAACCGCCGCGACTGTTGCTCTTGGGGCGACCGCGTGCCAAGCCAGCGTTCGAGGAAGTCTTCGCGCCAGCCAATTTGTCCTACGACAACATCAACACAACGCACAAAATTAGGATCCAGAGAATCACCATAGCAGACGATGAAGGCCGCCCAGACACTGCCAGACTCTTCGTTATAGTCTGTTCAAAATGGGCGTCAGGGTCGCCATTCGAGAACAGCTCGCCTTCCTCGTGGTGGTCGCTGTTCTCGTTGGTTTGATGATCCTCTCCGTCCCCGTCTGGATCTACGTCAATCGGTTCGTCACCCAGGTCGAAGGGCGCGAACTCGCCCTTACCGCTTCGCTCAAGGCTTCGCGCATCTCTGCTGAGCTCGAACTCGTTCAGACCAGCATCATCACCATCTCTTCCCGAATCCTGATTCAGAATTCCATTTTCACCTTCTACGACGGAAACGACACAGACGCGAATTGGGTCCAAGCCAAAGGCGACCTGAACAGTGCACTGAGCGTCGGCGGTCTCACGGGTCTGTTACAAGGGAGAATTTATTCGCGAAATATCACTGGCAACGCCCATGGCCTCCTCAACGTCACTGGAGAAAAGGTCCCCGAGATTGTTTTGCCATATCTTGGCGCCAATGGCTCCCAGATTCTCCTCTCCGACACCGCCGAGGGCTATCCGCCGGCCCTGTACCCGAACATCACCTACGAAGACCTCGGCCGCCCCAATCAGTATCGGAACAACACTCGAGCTTATGCAGCCAACGCGTTCCCCGGAGTTCGTATTTCAACAAATGGTGGCCTGCTCCTCGGCCCTCTAATTCTCAATGAGACAACAGCCCTCATTTCCATTACTGTGCCGATTCGGTACAACCAACAGCAAGAATTCATCCTAGGCTATATGACGCTCGTCGCCACGGCAAATTCTCTCATTAGCATCCGCAATTCTCGTGAGGGTCTGGGGGATACCGGTCTGGTGCTACTCGTCGGGCCTACTGAGCAGTCGAACAGGTTCAGCAGTAGCAATCCGGTCAGCAACGCTACCTTCAAACCGGCCGACAATGCTCTCAATAACGTACCAGTGAACTTCGTCCTTCCGCCTAACCCTCTGCCTGGACAGGTTGACCGGCACAATGAAAGAAGCTGGTCAGCCGGCAAAGACAACGACCCATTTCCGATGAAGGACTACCCGGCAGTTCTCGCTTCCTTTAGCAAGCAAATCGCGGCGCCCAACAACTCGAGCTCCATGCTTTCGACGACCAATGAACAGGGTCTACCAGTAGCCGTGGGATTTGCAAGAACCAATACCGCACTCGTCAACTGGACTGTCGTCGTGGAGCAAGCCAAGTCAGAGGCCGACGCTCCTATTGAGACATTGCGGAATATCATTCTGGGATGTGTCTTTGGCACCGCAGGTCTCATCATAATCCTCATATTCCCTTGTGCGCATCTTAGCGTGATGCCTATAAGGAGACTAAAGTCGGCGACGGAGAAATCGATTCAGCCACCGGGGTACGAGGATGGAAATTATTCCGATTTTGACGACGACGAAACCCCTGGCTCGGGAGGAATCTCAGCCCGAACACAGCGATCGAAGAAGGACGGCATTGTCGCCAGTATTTACAAGTTGGTAGGGTACAAGCCCAAGGAGAAACCCGCTTCGGAGCACGACCGCGATTCAACCCGACGCATTTTCAAAATCCCCGGCAAGGTTACCGACCGAAAACACTTCATTACCGACGAGCTGACCGAGCTGACGGAAACCTTTAATGATATGAGTGACGAGCTGGTCAAACAGTACCTTTCCCTGGACCAGAAAGTTTTGGAACGGACCCGTGAGCTCGAAATTAGCAAGAAGGCCGCCGAAGCCGCCAACGAAAGCAAGACCCTCTTCATTGCGAACATTTCACACGAACTCAAGACACCGCTCAATGGTATCCTTGGCATGTGCGCCGTGTGTATGGAGGAAAGTGACATTCTCAGGATAAAGCAGTCTCTCAAGACACTATACAAGTCAGGTAAGTGTGCCAAGGCTTACTTCCCTGCACCTGGCTGATCATATCTAGGTGACTTGCTACTCCATCTACTCGAGGACCTCCTTAGCTTCTCCAAGAACCAGATTGGGCAACAGCTCAACTTGGAAGAGAAGGAGTTCCGCCTAGCCGACATCAGATCGCAAATCTTGACCATCTTTGACAAGCAAGTCAAAGAAGGCCGAATCACCCTGACCGTCAACTTTCTCAGCTCTGAAGCGATCGAATGGAGCACCAGCCCGGAAAGGACCAGCACAGACAACAGACTGCCGGCTCTTGGGCCGCACGGCACTGGCAGATTGAAAGACATGTGCCTTTGGGGTGATCAGCACCGCATTCTCCAGGTCATCATCAATTTAGTGAGCAACAGCGTCAAGTTCACGCCGGCGGGTGGGAGAGTTGATGTCCGCATCAAGTGCATCGGTGAGGTAGAAACAACACCGGCGAATGATGGCAGCCGGTCTTCATCGTTTTCCAAGGATTCCAGACGACATGGGAGAAGCCGGCACCGATTGAATAATAGCTCGAACCCGTCTGTGAGCTCTAGGGGAGGCTCGACTTCTGAACCCGTCAAGGGCACTGCTCTAAGCATCAACCCGATGGAGCCCAAGTCGACACCTCACATTCAGGTTCGGGAGCGTTCTCCCACGCCGCCGCCGCCCGGGGCGAAGGCCTTCGTATTTGAATTCGAAGTGGAAGACACTGGCCCTGGTATCGCTGAGCACATGCAACAGAAGGTGTTTGAACCTTTTGTTCAAGGCGACCTAGGTCTGAGCAAGAAATTTGGCGGCACAGGTTTAGGACTAAGTATCTGTCATCAACTTGCAAGTCTTATGGGTGGATCTATTTCGCTGAAGAGCACTGTCGGAGTTGGCACAACTTTCACTATGCAAATTCCGCTGAAATATGTCAAGGATAGGTACGTCTTGATGATTGGGAAGCCGGCCAAGTTGACATACTGACGATGAGTTCTTCCAGAGCGTCAAGCACCGCCTCCAGCAGCATCAAATCTCGGCCTCCAAGCGTTGACGCCATTGAAGGCATCGACAGTGTTCACAACAACGTGAAGCGCAACTCTGGCGGGGCTCCTAACAGCCCACCTATCAAGCCGGCCGGAGAAACAACCGCGAAGAACCTTCTTGATCAACAACCCAGACTGGTCGGCCTTAGCCAGCCTTTCTTCGCATCGAACCCAACACCTAAAGCGAAACGAAACACAAAGCAGCAAATGGCTGCAATTGATCGGGCAATGGCTACGAAGGCGAACCAGGAAGGAAAGCTACGGGTGCTGGTTGCTGATGACAACTCGACAAATATCGAAGTTGTAAGCAAGATGCTGAAGCTTGAGGACGTCTACGATGTTACCATTGCCAAGGACGGCCAGGAAGCCTACGACCTAGTCAAGGCGAATATGGACAAGAACCAGGGATTCGACGTCATCTTCATGGACATTCAGATGCCTAACCTTGACGGCCTTCAATCAACAAAACTCATCCGCAAGATGGGCTACAAGGCCCCTATTGTGGCATTGACCGCTTTCTCAGAAGAGAGCAACGTCAGAGAGTGCATGGAAAGTGGCATGGACGAATTTCTGAGCAAGCCTATCAGACGACCTGCGCTGAAGCAGGTCCTCAAGAAGTTTGCGACAATTCCAGAAGAGCCCGAAACAGCGAGCTTGACAAGGAAAACGACACCAGAGAAATCCACTCCGGAGAAGCCAGCAGCTGCTCCAGAGATGAGTGAAAAGGGGGAGGCGATCCATCCGGTTGGAAACGGAACTGCAACCGCGCCGTCATCCGAACAACCCCTATCAGAAAAGGGACCGTAATTGACGTTTAATGACTTTTTAGCAGCAGGCAGAGAGAGATGTTTGGTTTTGAGATGCCTGACAGCACATGTTCGCATAGGATTCCCCCCTTTTCCTTCGTTTGGAAGCGACATACAAAAGTTGGCGTCAGGGCGTTCTTTTGCGTTTGAACTTTTCATGATTCCTTTGTCTACGTATTCATAAGGATCCTGCTCGGCCCTTGAGGCATCAGAGTAGGACTGTCCAGTTTGAGCCTGGGCATGTGGCAACATTCTCTCTTGGGAGCGAAAACGGGTCGGGTTGGTACATTTTGTGACCGGTTAGTCAGGGTCGGTCCCCCAGCTACAAGACAAGGGCGGGGAAACATTCGTTGCTAGCAAGCACAGTAGCATATCAGAGGGGGAGGCAGCGACGCATACATTGGTTTTTTTTTTCTCCCTTGTCATATTGGCGGCGTTCCGGGCGTACACGAAGATATCCGGATACGCATGGGTTTTCCTCCCGATCAACACGAAGACGGGATGGATCTGGGAAATTGGGGAATGGGATGGGTTGGCCAGCTAAATACGGGTGAAAGAAGATACGACGGAAAAGACACCAGAGCAGAGCACAGAGAGACGGGGAGAGGCACGGGAGAGGCACGGGAGACAAACAGAGAGAGAGAGAGACAGAACGAGAGTTGTTGGACATGGCTACATCTTCATGTCGAGTAATGCCGATGACAATCTTGCTTCATCGATTGGTCTTCTAGTATCACAATTCGCTGTAACCTCTTACGATTCACCTTCTACTGGCTCGCTTCCGACGATTGTACCATTGTACATGATGCCGTGAGTTTCATGTTGACGTGGACTTGCCATCGAGCTGTCTCGCAAAGCAAATGATACTCCATTATACCGGGACGCAATGAGAAATTGGAATGCCTAGGATGAACCGACTGAACAAGAGAAGAAAAAGAATTTCAGCGGGAACAATCACCGTCAAGAGAAGGGCACCAAGGTTGTGTCCATGAACATTGCATTGGTTCTACGTATCTCCATCTACTGAGAGACTGTACCATTCATGTGTCATGAAGCAGAGGGGCAAATTTATAAACCATTCGTTCCATCGAAAACCTTGTCGTCTGTCGTGACAGCGACGAAAAACCCGTGACCTCAACGCCAAATAGAGAATCACCATACTAATCGATTCGCAGATGCATGTCGGAGGACGCATCTACCAGCCACTATTGCCGGTGTCCTGGGTAGAACCACCACCGCCACCCCAAGCATCACCAGTGTCGGTGTTCTCGAAGGCGTTGCTAGGCGCGTTGTTGGAGGCACCAAAGTCATCAGTGTCTTCCTTGGGAGGGTTGGGGCACTTGTAGCTCTTGTGACCCATCTCGCCACAGCTGTTGCACTTGATGCGAGTGACTATCAAGGAGCATAGGTTAGTATCGTGAAGTACCAATGGGGTGGGCTGACAACGTACTGTCAACGGGCTTCTCGCAATCCTTGGAGAGATGTCCCTCCTCGTCGCAGTTGCGACACTTCATCTTGCGGGGCTCAGGGCACTCCTTGGAGATGTGGCCCTCTTGGCCGCAGTTGTGGCAAACACGACCGCCGCCGCCACCCTGGGGGCAATCGCGAGAGAAGTGGCCCACTGCAAATGATCAGCACGTATCTCTGAGGGAACAACATGGAGGAAGTCTTACTCTCGTGGCACTTGTTGCACTCGACGTCATCGCCGGCCTTGCGAGGCTCGGGGCACTCGGAGACCTTGTGGCCAGACTGGCTGTAGGGGATGTCAGTCATCGCGCATCAAAAAAGGCATTTGGATTGGCTCCTTACCCGCAGTTCTTGCAAGCGAACTTGTCAATGCGAGGCGTAGGGCCTAGATCAATCAGTCAGTCAATGAACAGAGCCACCAAGGGAAGCAAGCAGACTCACAATCACGGACACGATGACCCTCTTCACCGCAGTTGTAGCAGGCGATAGTCACGCGGGCCTTCTCCATGGCCTCCTGAGGGCACGCCTTGTAGCTGTGGCCAAGCTCCTCGCAATTGCTGCACTTCTGCATAAGGCGGGAGACGGGCTCTCCAGCATCCTCGAGGCGAGTCATGTTCTCCTCGGGCGAAGCAGGCCAATTAGTCTTCTCGCGCTGGCGGTCAGGCTGCGCAGAGAAGCGGTATTGGACAGTGTACTTCTTATCCAGGTTGCCCTGGAGATCCATGTTGGTGTGAGTAGGAGCCAAGACACGTTCAGTGGCGATGAGGTAGATGTTCATCTCCTGGCTGCGGAAAGCCTTTTCCAGCTCAATGTAGGTCATCTCGGGGAAGTGCTTGAGATACTTCTGGATGGCCTCCTTGGCATCAATGCCGTCGCGCTCCTGGATAGCCTCGTGGATTTCATCCCAGGCCTTATCAGCATCAATATCAGCAACCATGGTTAGGTCGAGCTTGCGAGGGTTCTTGCACTCGACGGTCTCGTGACCTGGTAAATTATTCATCAGTACAAATTCAGGTCTCGTTTTAAAGCGAGAGGAAACGACGTACCCTCCTCGAGACAGTTGCGGCAAACACTAGGAGGCTTCTGGGGGCAGTCCTTGCGCATGTGGCCGTCCTCTCCACAAGTGCGACAAGTGCCATCGAAAGCCTTGCGAGGCTCGGTGCAATCGGCCTTGTTGTGACTGTAAATTCATGCTGGTCAGCGGATAGAGGTACTCGATACTAGTATCAGTAAAACATGAAGCAATCACTTACCCAGTCTGGCCGCAGTTGAAGCAGGCACGGTCGCCTCCATCACCGCCGTCACCACCATCGCCACCCTTAGGGTTGTTCCAGGGATCGTCGGCGGGAATGTCGTTGCCAGCGGTAGCATTGCCAGTGCCCCAGGCGTCAGTGGTGGTACCCCAAGGGTCAGACATCTTGCTGCAATCGCTCGACGTAAGAATAGCTTGGTTGGGGTATTTTCAAGATGGATGACAGAGTGAGTATGGACTGGTCCAACAAGTCAGTGATGAGACACTCTTCGAGATAAAAAGCAAGGGGGAGCAGATGAAGAATAGAATAAAGGATTTTGCAGAATAAGGTAAGGCAAAGGGTGGGATCTTGCAGAAGGGAGAAAGAAAAAGGTGGTGTGGGTGGAAGGAATTTCCTACAGAAACGTGACGGTATCAGAAAGGGGGAAGGTGCCGTTGAGCGCGGTCTGGGCAAGAAAAGGCAGCAGCGCAAAATCCATGCTGCCTTTTCTGGAGGAAGAGCTCCTCAGAATTGTGACGCTCATTGTCCGCGCGGATTACTTGATGCGAATCCTTGACGTCTAAAGTTGCCGAAGCAGCCAAAACTGGCAAGGTAGCCAGTCGTCTTCGATCCAACCCCCAATGAAGTGCTCGTGAGGGAAGAAACCAATACTAATCCGGTGCCGAGGCAGAAGAAACATGACTCACAGCGTATTTATCAATGTCCTAACCTGGTATTGTTGCTTATTTAAACAAGGCGTAAACGAAGTTTTGGTGTTGATGGCTGATTGTGGTTGAGGCAGGCCAGCTTTTGTGGTAAGATGGTGAGAAGTAACGAAGAAACGAAGAAGAGGAAGAGGTTTGCCGAGAAACTTCCATGTTTATTCCTGGAAAAGAAACCCTGATCTCTGCTTATGTTGTCAAAACGGCTGGACCTGCACTTTCACGATGAGGGCTTCTTGTGAGGGTATTCACAATACAGATGCAGCAGGACTGTGGCCGGTGTATGAGGTGCCATCTGCCCTACAGCGCACCCAGTGGTATAAAGCAGTTGAAACAGAGTGAGGTCCAACTCACCTAAGAATCCTTTTAACCGCACTTTGAACCCATTCTTGAGTAGCAGGTGACCAGTCCTTTAAAGAAGTTCAGTCATAATTGCCCAAGTCAAACTCTTCCAAGACTCTAACTTCTGTCCCCCAGGATTTCTTCTACTAATTTAATGTTCGGTGTGTAATATAAATCTTCTTCGACCTGCACAGCTCAGATCACTGTAGATATCAGAGTGAAGCCTGGATGACTAGATGCTTGGTCTGACCCGGGTTAGCCTGCCTGCAGCAAGAGGTAGGTAGAGTAGGGAACAAAAGGCTAGAAAATACTAATGTAACTTATTTGGTCACCATATTGGCAACTGTATGCAAGGTAAGCACTCACGAGTGTTGCATTGATCTATTTTATCACCTCATGCTAATGCTTGGCCTCGTCGCATTTGAGTCAGATTCATCTTACCAAAAGCTGAACAGGCTGGTCGCACCCTCTAGGTTCGGCTACCATCAGCGCAGAAAGGCGCAGGTCCTACTATATGGATCACTGCAATGACCCATAAGCTAGACATGAATTCTCATCTAAGAAGAACCTCAACAGGTCTCATTGTGAAAGGATACTGGCACGGATTGCGGCAAGCCGATTAATTGCAGCCTATTGCGATTCACCCGAGCCACAGAATCGCCTGCAGAACCTTGCCTGTAGTAAAGAATACATTGGTGTCTTTCTCTACTATATAAAATGTATCTATAGAGTTTGTCGTAATTGAGGTTGCGGAGAGATTTTGTCCAGGAACTCGTCGCTGCATTGTGAATGCATAATACAACTCAATCCGGAGCATGACCTGAGATCTTTTGTACTAGTCGAGCCCTGGATTTGGAATGTCGGCCAAAGGCCCGTAAAGCATCATTCGAATTAATCGTGTGAGTTCAAAGCGGCAGTGGTGCTCCGATCTACCTACCTAAGATACCATATGCAACATAAATGGCTGCAGAACACCTTGGATTCATGGGAGAAATGTCGTTGAAGAATTAGTAAGCTGAACGCAAAGTCGGCGCAATCGGAGCAGCGAGAATGTGAAACATCGCTGAAGGACCCGCATTATAACAGGGGCAGTGGAGTAAGGTTGTGCTGGAGGGGCAGCTGGAGGGGTAATTTCATAACACTCGAAGCTTCGCTTCCAGTGCCTCGACGCGGGTGACGTTAAGCTTTCCCATCCAGACGTCTTCCTCGATTTCTAAGCATACGAATAGTCAGACTTCTAAGATTGTTCTGGGCCACGTGGCCCCAATTGGTGCACTTTGGGACTGGCGAAGTAAATTGGTAGAGTCGCTCACAAGTGTCTTATTCTGCTTATCTCTTGACAAGCTCGGGTGTGAGCTATCCCGCCGGTCATAGCTCCGGGATCAGGCAGCATGAAACCACGACAGCTGTATCTGTACCGGCCCGGTACTCTCGCCAACAGCTCGGCGTGGGATGGGACCATTGGCTACATTGGTCGCCGGTGGCACAACTCGCGGGGCAAGGACTTGAATGGCGGGGTTGATACCGGTTGCCCCGCTTCCATAAGCTTGACCACTGGGCGATTGAACGGCTGCTGCAGGAGCCGTGTTGGGCCCCACGGTGGCCTCGACATGGGGATGGAGCTCCAATGAATCTTCTTCCTTGAACAGGAGCTGGTCGACGAGGGACTATAATTGAGGTGCCCGCCGCTCTTTGCAAGACTTGCCGGGTCGTACTCGCCTCCACTTTGCTTCGCGACCTCCCACCAACCGTTTCCCCAGGTCACAGATTCGAACTGCTTCCCTTCCTGCAACGCCTCTCGAATCAACAACAAAATGTCCAAGCCCGAAGATCTCCCTCCTATGGAGTACCGATTCCTGGGCCGATCTGGTCTTCAGGTCAGTGCCATCAGCTTGGGAGGCTGTGAGTTACCCCAGTTGCGTACCGAATGACTGTCACAGACACTGACTCTCTACCAGGGTTGACCTATGGCGGCCACGTCGACTCCGGTACGAAGAGACTACCGGCTTCGTAAGTCAACCGAGACTGACACACTATATAGAGGGCACGTTCAAGTGCATGAAGGCTGCTTACGACTCTGGCGTCAACTTTTTCGATACCGCTGAGACCTACGCCAATGGCGAGAGCGAGATTGGTAGGAACGGACGACATCACCCTCGCCATGAGAAGCAGGACTGATTTCATCACAGTTATGGGTCAGGCCATCAAGAAGTATGGTTGGAAGCGCAATGATCTCGTCATCTCTACCAAGGTGCGCGAACTCAGCAGGGACTGCCAATGCAGAAAATCGAGACTGACCTCTTAATGCGCAACAGATTTACTGGGGTGGTGCCTTTGGCGACAACGCCGTCAACAACAAGGGCCTGTCCCGCAAGCACGTCATCGAGGCCATGGACGCTTGCCTTGAACGTCTCGATCTCAAATATGTCGATCTCGTATACGCTCACCGGTGAGCCCCCTTCTCGACACGCTTACGGATCCCGCTGACTTCGTTTAGTCCCGATCGCCAGACACCCATGGAGGAGACCGTCCGTGCCTTCAACCACTTGATCAACACTGGCAAGGCCTTCTACTGGGGAACTTCTGAGTGGAGCGCCGACGAGATCGCCCAGGCCTGGCGCTACGCCGACAAGCTGAACCTCGTCGGTCCTATCATGGAGCAGCCCTCATACAGCATGCTTGATCGCAAGAAGGTCGAGCATGAGTTCTTCCACCTCTACCGCGAAGTCGGCACCGGTCTGACCGTCTTCTCCCCCCTGCGCCAGGGCATCCTTTCCGGAAAGTACAAGAACGGCATCCCCGAGGACTCTCGCTTCGGCTCCGAGAACATCGGATTTATCAAGGACTTCTGGAAGAGAGAGAACGCCAAGAAGCAGTTCCAGGACCTCGTTGACAAGGCCAACAAGATTGAGCCCATTGCCGAGAAGCTTGGAATCAAGATGGCCACGCTGGCGCTTGCCTGGGTTCTGAAGAACAAGAATGTCAGCTCCGCCATCATCGGCGCGAGCAGCCCGGAGCAGGTGTTTGAGAACATCCGGGCTATTGGTGCGCAAGAGAAGTTGACGGACGAGATTATGAAGGAGATTGACGAGGCGCTGGAGAACAAGCCTGACGCCATCATTCCCAGATTTTAGACGGGTCGAATGATGCACGAGAAAGTGAAATAAAAAGGTTGAGGTACACACGGAATCGGATATAGTACATGTACGAAATAT
Source organism: Colletotrichum orchidophilum (assembly GCF_001831195.1). Taxonomy (NCBI): domain Eukaryota; kingdom Fungi; phylum Ascomycota; class Sordariomycetes; order Glomerellales; family Glomerellaceae; genus Colletotrichum; species Colletotrichum orchidophilum. The sequence goes on from NW_019173037.1 coordinate 113,699, forward strand.
TAATCGCTCAATGCGCAGAGGCCGGACTCTGCACCAGACCGCTGCTTGAAGGATACACATGGCCAAGCTGGTGATTTTTACGTAGAAACATGGAAACACCCATCATGTCACAACGAGCACAACGAGTACAACTACCAGATGTCGCAGAAGGGGTGTGTTTGTATGTGATGTGCCAAGCTTCATTGAGTACTCTCGGAGATGATGTCGACAGCAAGATCGTGCCTTGGACTCAATTACCTATGCGATGAGCGCTTGAGACACTATGGGCATGCCGGTAGATACCACGAAGAGTCCAGACAATAATTAGAAGCAGGTTTCGCTCTCACCGAATGGAAAGCATCGACTTGATGAATGCTCCTCAGGCTCGGTCGACGAGGTGATTCCTTGACAGTTTGACTGACCAGGCCGCATTCAAGTAGGGTTGATTGGTTAGCCACATATCCGAACCTGTGGCCCCCGGTGCACACGCCAAATCACGGGCCGAATAGATGGCCAGCGGTCCGGTCGGCACACGGCGTCCGGCCCCGCTCCTCCGCGGAGATAGATGTTCGCACGGTTCCACAATTGGAGAACCGAGGACCTTTCGCTGGCGAGGGGAGGAATGACGACAAACCCTCCGTGGGCCCGAGGACCCGGCGATCTTTCTTCACCTCTTTCGTATGCATGTTAGCCGTGGAAGGCCAACAACCTTTGTGTCTCACATCTGCACTAAGATCTGACTCAAATACTCGCTTACCTCCAAGCTCTTTGTATAAGACAGCAAGCTGACCCCGCCCGATCGTCACAGTCAAGGCCTCCAATAGTGCTGTCTCACAACAAACATCACCACAAAAAAAAAAAAAAAAAGGAAAAGACGGCAAGAGAAGGGAAAAGAAAGAAGGAACCAAAAATGGCCATCTCGAGACTGGTTTCGTGGCTCCCCCACGTCAAGGCGCCCGTCATCATCAACGCGCCGATGCTCGGTTCCGCCGGCGCCGCCATGGCAACTGAAGTTCACAAAGCTGGCGGATTCGGTAAGGGCGATTCTCCCTCCCTCCCTCACTTCCCTCCCTTCCGTCCCTCAGTCTAAGTGAAAAGAAATGTCTCTCTTCTCCATCGAAACCCCAAACTTACCAAACTCCCCTCCACCTCAGGTTTCATCGCCGCGGGCTTCGACTTCTCAGAGTCGTCGGCCCAGATGAAGGACCTGGACAAGGCCCTCACCCAGGCCCGCACCCTCCTTTCGCTCCCGGTCGCCGACGGCGCCGGGGGACTTCCATTAGGCGTGGGCTTCATCACGTCCCACGAGACGGCCGGGCACTTCACCGCCAACGTCCTGCCCATCCTCGTCCGTCACGGCGTCGCCGCGGCGTGGCTCTTCGCCCCGCACCCGGAGACCAAGCCGCACGGCGACATCATCGCCGCGCTCCGCGGCAAGGGCACCAAGGTCTTTGTGCAGGTCGGCAATGTCGCGGCGGCGCGGGAGGCGGCGGCGGACGGCGCGGACGTCATCGTCGCGCAGGGTGTTGATGCTGGTGGTCACCAGTTCTCTCGGGGTTGCGGCGTCGTCGCGCTGGTGCCGGAGGTGAAGGCCATGCTGGCCGCCGAGTTTCCCGACCGGGACGTGGCTGTGGTGGCGGCGGGCGGGATCGTGGAGGGGAGCGGAGTGGCGGCGGCGCTGGCGCTGGGCGCTGAGGGCGTGGTGCTGGGAACGCGGTTCGTCGCGACGGAGGAGTCGATGAGCGCCCAGCTGCACAAGGAGTTTATTGTGAGGACGCGGGACGGCGGGGTGAGTACGTGGAAGTCCGACTTTCACGACCGGCTTGTAGACAATACGTTGTGGAAGGACGGGTATGACGGGAGGGCGATCATCGGAGATATTCATCGGGAGTACCACGCTCTCGGCGGCAAGACGGCGACGGTGGAGGAGAGCCGCGAGAGGCTGCGGACGGGGTGGAGCGAGGAGGAAGGGAAGAAGATGATTGGCAAGTGGGCGGGTGCCGGGCTTGGGCTCATTGACGAGATCAAACCGGCTGGGGAAGTGGTTACTGAGGTGAGGGAGGCTGCGAGGAAGAGGATCCAGGAGTTGGTTGGGTCGATTTGAGACTGGACGTGGGAAATATTCTGGCAGAAAAGACCGAGGCAAGGCGTTTTTATGGCACAAACGTTGTCAAGTTTGATGCTCCTTGAGGTGTTTGTAAGACGGCCTATGACCAAGGCGTCAGATACCAGCCATGAAGCACGGCTCTCATCTAACCCGAAGCCCAAGTCTAGGCCGTCGTGATGTGTTGATGTAACTGTTCCACGTCGAGCGGCTTTGGAGAATGGTGCGGACAAGCACCTGTGTTCGGTCGGCAATGGTTCTCCTTGACTCTTTTCCCTCTTCAATTGGCTTGGAATGCGGATTATGCCTACTTAGATGTCTCACACCTTTTAGACTAAGATACCCGACAACGCTCTGCCTAGTGCCCCTTTTCAGTCTTGGTCAACTTGGCAGCACTCTCAAAGTACCCATCCGTACCCCCGTACTTGGCCAAGACCCCGTCGATATCCACCTCTTCGAAGTCCCTCGTCCGCTTCCTCCCCAGCATCGCCGTATTCCGTGTGCTCGGGATACGAAGCATTTCCGTCTCCACCACCCATCCGCAGTCCTCGGCGATCTGCGCCGCCCAGTCAACCAGGGAAGCGTACGTCGACTGCGACTTGGTCTTGTCGCGCGGCGGGGGCGGACGATATTTTTGACCGCCCAGGGCATGGCTGCAGCAGGGAATCATGATGAAGGGGCTTTCCGACAGTGTCGCGAGGATCGGCGTCCAAGGAGTAAGCTCGTCTGCGTGGTTGGACACGATGAAAGTGCCTTTAGGAAAAGCACCGTTATGTATCTTGGTTAAATCCAAAATGGTTTCCTCGCTGTCGGCATTAGAGGGCCTGGAGACAATATCGGGGAGGAGGACCAGGGCCTGAAGGGAGTCCCCCCCGTCTTGGACTGAATTGTACTTGGCCCAGGACTTCCTAGCTCTAGCATCGAAGCCCCAGCCAGAATAACCCTCTTGAATCAACAGATGAACTAGCAGGCCGTTGCCGCAGCCAATATCTACGAATCCGGGGAACGTCTGGCCCCCGTACATTTCTTTCCAGAGCTCGATCAAGAAAGCAGCGATACCCAAGTCCTCAAAGACGTGCTTTGACGGGTCCGTCGTCTCAGCCCAGGTTTCCACCAGGTCCTTGGCATACTTGAGCTTGAGTTCAGCATAGCGGTTCTGGAACCGTGCCTGGGGAATCACTACGTCGTGGTGCACTCGCTTGGTGTATCCGCCGACCCGTCCCTGGCCGTGCTTGTACAGCACCGAGAGCAGCATGCGGGCGGTCCGGACCAGCTTCTCGACGGCGAAGTCGGCCTCCTCGAAGAAGAGATAGTGGATGGAGACGGTGCCGACGGCACGCGCAGCGTCCCACTCGTGGAGGTGCGCGACGCCCCGGACCTTGGGGTGGTAGAAGGGTAGGGCGTCGGGCGAGGACGCGTGGGGGAGGTAGACGACTAGGGACCTGGCTTTGGTGGCATCTGGGGTACAGGAGGCGAAGACGCACGTCTGATCCAGGGGGTCGTCCCGGCGGGTGTTGCGCGGGATCAGCTTGCGCACGAAGACGCGGTCGTTGTGGAAATCCGTAAAAGCAACGGGACGGGGCTGCTGCTGCTGCTGCTGCTGCTGCACAACTTGTGCAACGCCATCTTCTGAGGCTTCAGATCCGGGAGAAGGGGGAGGTGTCCATCCCGGGTCCGAATCATGTAGGATATCGGCGCGGAAGAGCCATGACGAGTTGATGTTTGGGTTCTTGATGAGATTCATCATGACATCCTCAAAAATGTCGGGCCCGAAAGCACACTCCTGCTGGAACAAGGGATGCCATATTTCGCCCGAAACATCGTGGACGAAGGGTTCTGCCGATTGTGCAAGTGCCGCCGGATCGTAGGCCATGTCGAGGCGGGAGAGACAAGGTTTTTTCCCAGGCTGCAGGCTGAAAAGAAGCAATATAATGAGACTTTTGAGTGTGATGGGAGCCGTGAGATGTGAATCGGGCAGATATCGCATGAATAATAAGAACGGCGCTAGGCGGATCTCGGCTAGCCGCGCAGGGCCCGGCCAGGAGCGGCCAGGGCCAATGTGACGTTGTGAGTTGGCCAAATTTTTGTTTACTTTGCGAGGTGGGGTGACATGGCAACCAGCCAAAATACACAGCACACAGCACACAGCGGGATCCATCCGGCAAAACTCGCCCTTGCAGACCACGCAGAAAAGGGTGCTGGTCCGTCCTGCATAAGCTCCAAGCCTGGCACTACACCAACGCGATAGCTCCTTTCATCTGATGACACATTTTTTCCTGTCCTTTGGATCTTCAGTCATAAGCTTTCTGAGCCGCCCGACTATCACATTCCTCCGCATGTGCTGACCAAGAGAGAGATACCCTTCACAAGCACTTCGCGCAGTGGTCGTCTCGCCGCGACGACACGTCCCATCACGATGGCGGAAAACGACAATTTGCGTACAGCATCGCTGTACATCAACAACCAATTGCTCTCGCGAGGACTTCTACGCGATGGCCAGACGATCAACTTTGCCGACCCGGACGGCAATCCGGGCGGCACGGATGCCACAATGGGCAAGATCATGAGCATCGTCAATGATTTGATCTTGCGCCGAGATGTGCGTGTGCCCTCACCCCCCTGATGGTGTGCTCTAAGAAAGTCCCCGTACTGAGATGTTATTTTTTGCCTCCTGAAGCGCGACGCCGAACAACGTGAGAACCTATCGACCACTATGCGTACTGTCCGCGCCGAGAATCTACGATACACCAACGACATCGCACGCCTCTCAGAGAAGCATACCGAGGCTCAGAGGAAACTCGATATCAGCGAGGCTACCGAGAATACTTTGCGCACCCAACTCAAGTCTGCCGACGCTGCTGTACGCGGCCTCAAGGACGAGGTGGCCCGCGCCAAGACTCTGGTCGCCCAGACGCGGGCCTCCTGCGCAACGGAGGTCCGACGCCGCGACCGCCAGATCGACGGCCTGAAGAAGCAATTGGGTGAAGCCGGTCGGCCTCGCGGTACGGCAAAGAGCTCCGCCGTCACAGTTATCAGCGTTGTCGCCGGCGAGGGCGAGGAGAAGGTGTCGCCCAAGCGTGGAGGCAAAGCCGTGGCAGGCACCGAGGACTCCGGCTATGACCTGCGCAGCGAAACGAACGAGTTCCTGACGGACCTTGCGCGGAACCTCAGCGAGGAGAACGAGTCCCTCCTGAACTTGGTCCGGCGAACGACGAAGAGTCTGCGCGAGATGAGTGGCTGTGATGTTCGGGCAAGCCAGGGTGATGGCCACGCTGTTACATTGCCCACGGCTGAGGACATGGCAAACGAGCTTGACTCCATACTCGAACACCTGCGCTCCATCTTGACCAACCCCTCGTTCGCCCCTATTGAGGAGGTCGAGGTCCGTGAAGAGGAGATCGCACGTCTGCGCGCGGGCTGGGTCAAGATGGAGAACCGCTGGCAGGAGGCTGTTCACCTCATTGACGGTTGGCGCCGGCGCATGGTCGCCGACGGCAAGTCGGTGAATATGGAGGAGCTCAAGATGGGCCTCCGCCTTAGTCCTGTGCGCGTTCGCAACGTTGAGGAGACTCACCAGGGCGGCATGGACATACATGAGCTCTCTTGTGTGCAAGAAGAGTGCACCGCCGACTTGGAAGAGGAGGAGGAAGAGGAGGAGGAGGAAAAGGACGACTACGAGGCGATGCCTGAATCCCCATGCCCTGCTCCACAAAGGGTCGAGTCACTTCATCTCGTTCCTGCACCAACAGATTACGAAGCGGCTTATCGAGGAGAAGATGATTACAACCAGGATGATCAGCAGAGCGACTATGAGTCGAGCATATTTGAGGACGTCGACGTTGAGGAAATCGACATCGAAGAGCCCAACGTCCAGATTCTACAACAATCTACCGCCTACCTCAGCTCCCCTCCTCTTCCACCCCCTCCCCAGATGAGCCCACTCCGCGAAACGCCTTCTGCGGGTAATCGTGACGCCAGACCAAAACGCGATATTCGCAGAGACTACAACACGATGGCTGACGAAAAGCCCCGGACGATCCGCGCCGTCGATGTCGCCCCAAAACCACCACCACACCTCGTCCAGCTTCCACGATCGCCGCAGAAGCCTGTGCAACCGGTCGATGACCGCTCTCGCACGACATCTGCGGCCTCTCTGGCCTCTGAATCAACCCACAATGGCGCACCCCTCATCACACCGTCCGTAACCCCGCCTCCGGAAGTGAATCAAACGCCAACAGCGCGAAAGCTCCCCAAGCCGCCGCGCCTCGTTTCAGCTGCTCCCGCAGCACCATCGCCCGCGGTCTCAGCACCAAGAGAAAACCCATCCCCCGTCAAGGGCATCCGTACAGTCTCCCAGGAGAGTCAAGAGAGCCAGACGAGTCAGGAGAGCTGCGAGGGTGCACCCCCTGCTCCCGCCGTTCAGCCCAACGGCAACAAAAACGCGACACCACACCGCACTCCGCTGCGCCGCGTCCCCTCTCGTCTGCCCCTCCCGCGACCCTCGGACCCTCCACCACAGCAGAGCCCTCTGACGATGGCAACCATTGCAGCCAAGCTAGCAGCCTCGGAGCGAGAGGCGGACGCTGCCCGCGTCCGCGCGAAGCTCAAGGCGGCACGTGGAGGCACGCTCGGCAAGCCGATGGCTGCAACCCAACAGCAGCAGCAGCAGCAACAGCACATGCCTCCGCCTCCTCCACCAGAGACCATCGTAGCCATGCCGCAAGAGCCGCAGCCGACGGTTGACTCCCCGGCAAAGACATGGGCAGACCGAGATCTCGATCCCATTAAGCGCGATATCCCGCAAGACGAGCAGGTCCAGCAATCACCGCTACAGCCGACGAAGCGCAAGCGCGACAGGCGGGTGAGCAAAGTAGCCTCGAGGAGGAGGAGTACGCTTAACCCATGGGAGATGGAGAGCCTCATCTCCGGCAACGTGGCTGTCCCGCCGTCACCTGCTCAGTCATGAGCGATTACATTCTTTTATTTGCAAACAAAACTCTAGCGCGAAATAGCCTTGCGAGGTTTCTCTTTCGCAAATTACCATCACTTATAATATAACTTCAGCTCTCCTAAATTTTCTTTGGGAGGAAACAAACTGTCTTTTGGGGGAAAGAATATCCAAAGGCGTTTTGAGAGGGAGCCGACGTCAATCTCGCGTGAGAAGTGGCCGGCTCAGGGTCGGGCAGGGGAGTACGAAGGGTCCAGGGAAGGAGTGTGGGAGGATGAAATTGCTGTTTCTGTTTACGCTCTCTATATCCGTGATGCTTGGGCCATTGTCACTGTCAGCAGCAGCACTGCGTACAATCTTTCCAGCGTCAATGGCATCACAACAGCGATAGGTAGCTTGCGTGTGTGCCTTGTTTTCCACTAGCGAACTAATTCACCCTTTTTCTTGATTACCTTGCTTGTCTATTCGTACATTTACTTGATTCTTTGTTGCATGATGTCTGTGTGCAATACTGTCTCGCGTAAACTATTCGTATTCTTCAAGAAGAAGCTGTTTTAAGAAATTGCTCCTTCTTTGCTACAGAGAGTAAGTATCAAATACCCCAGCCCCTACGCCTAATGCTATGAGACCTACAAGATTGAACCTCAATGAAAACAAAAGAAATAAAACTCTCGCAATGTCTGAAGGTCTTGGCCCTGTCGCTGCTCGTAGCTAATTGACCACCCTTCATTCACCCAATCTCGGCCTCCACGGGAGCCAAGGGCTCCAACGGCACGGGGAACTCGGCCTCCCAGCTGCCGTACACGACCTCGACCCCGTGCGCGCCGCAAAACGTCCTCAGCTGGTCCATCGCCACGCCCGTCAGCGCGCGCTGGTACACCCGCTTCAGCCTGCCCAATATGGCGACGCGCTCAATGACGGCGCCGAGGCGCCGCTGGTCGCACAGGTCCGAGTGCAGCTCGAGAACCTCGAGGTTGGGAAATGACTGGAGGAAGCCAAAGAGGAGGTCGACCGGGTCGATGCCGAGGCCCCTCTGCGCCGGGTCGCGCGTCAGGTTCTCGTGGGACTCGAAATCAAAGTGGAAGAAGCCAAATGTGCGGACCGAGGGGCTGCCGCGCAGCCAGTCGAGGGCGCCGGGGAAGAATTGGCCCGGCTCCTGGCGCCAGCAGAGGCCGAGCTCGCGCAGCCTGCCCGAGCGGACGGCGGGCTCGAGGAGGACGGTGGCGAGGTCGACGCTCAGGGGCAGTTTCGGCATCCAGAAGCGCTCGAGGTTGGGGTAGGTGACGAGGGACTCGGCGGCCTCGTAGCCCGAGTAGTCGAGTGGCAGCTGCTGGGGCAGCCAGTCGCCGTGGTTGGACTGGAGGGCGGCGCGGGCGTCGAGGACGCGGAAGGAGGACGGATGGAGGGGCGGGAAGTGGCGCTTGTCGCCCATGGAGAGGGCGCCGCAGGCCTTGCCGAGCTTGATGACCTGGAGGCTCGGCCAGAGGGACCAGCAGTCTTCCGGCGGGGCGAGGGAGTCGAGGCCGGTGAAGACGCCGAAGTTGTCCATGTGGAGTTGCTCTAGGTTTGGCGTTGCGCGGGCGAGGGCGAACTACGGAGGGCGCGGGTTAGTGAGTCTGGTGCTGAATCACTCGGGAGTACGAGGACCGGGGGGTGGGAGGGGGGAGGACGACGTACGGGATCGATCCGGCGCTCGGGGGTCAGTTGATTCAACGTCGAGTTCTGCGGACCGGTCAACTGAAGGACCTTGAGACGGGGTAGCTCCGGCCAGCCCAGGTCGTTCAGGTGCATGCTGAAGAGGGATATCCTCTCGACGTTATCCCGTGCGCGTTCGACAAACTGCCTCACAAAGGGCTGGGCGCCGCCGCTGCCTTGGTAGCTCGGCCTGGTGATCTCGCGGAAGCTGAAGCCCAGGTGCGTGAGCCCTTCGAAGAAGAGCGGCTTGGGCGGCAGCTTGAAGCCCCAGTCGCCGCCCTCGAGGTTGCGCTTGATGGCGCCGATCTCGAGGCGCGTCGTCATGCGCGGGTTCGTGGTCTGGATGAGCGACAGCCACTTTGTCTCGTTGAGCTGGAAGGCGTGCGCGTTGGGGACGATGAGGCTGCGGGCGAGGCCGCCGGTCCGTTTCCGTAACGTCTTGAGGAAGGAGACCCGCGGAGGCTTTTGCGGGTTCAGGGAGGGGAAGTGGACTTGTCTCCAGATGTAGGGGTGGGTGTCGAGGAACTGGTCCCATCGTTTGCAGACACCCGATATTCGGCTGGCGTTCAATGTCAGCAACCAAGTCAGGCAGAGGGAACTTGGTTCAAAGGAGCGAGACCGGGGTCTTTTGAGCTTACCATAACTCGTGAAAATCAAAGTAGGAAAAGATCTTTTCAATCAACTCGATTGGTAATTCCATAGGGTCTCTACGACAAAAGTGTTTGTGAAGCGGTTCGCGAATCTTGCGAAGTTGCTGTAAGAGATCAGGTCAGCAAATCACCCGACAACACAAATGCTTGGGAAGATGTCTTGTACCTCATACTTGGCCGTTCTGATGAGGCCTTCCTTTTGTCCAACCTCGATACCGGCACTCCACGCGGCCCACGCCATCTCGTGCTTCTTCTCCAACTTGTATATCTTCCCCAACCTCATGTACCCCTGAAACCCCGTTATTCATATGGAACACACCACAAACAAGAGGGAAAACGCAAAGTGGGATGAGGGGCAGTAACAATAGTACGCATGACCAACACCGAAAAGAAACCAAAAGCAACACTCACCTCCAACCGCCGCGGCGCAATCTCTAACAACCACTCCGCATCCCTGCGCGCCATATCCAGCTTTCCCATTTTCTCAAAGCACGCAGCCCGGTAGTCGAGCGCCTGGACGTGGCCCTCGCGGTGGCACCGGCCCCACGTCTTCTCGGCGCCGCACTTGCACTCCTTGGTGGCCTCCGCGTAGACGCTGCCCCTCTCGCGCCGGTGCCGGGTCGCCGCTTGACCAAAGTCGCGGCACGTACACCTCTCCCGCCGGCGGCGCTGCTGCGCGGGGCTGTCCCTGCCGCCGTTGCCGCCGTCAGAACCTGCACCTCCATCACCTCCAGGACCTGCGGCCCCGACCCCTTTGAGACCTCCAGGAGCACGACCACCGGAACTACTTCCTGGGCCTCCGCCAGAGGAGGAGGAGGACCCTCCTCCCGAGGGTGACGAACATGGACAGTTCCCAGCGACGAGGGTGAAGTGCTCGAGGGCGACCCGGAAGCGCTGGTCCGCATAGGCTGCGCGGCCCTTCTCGATTGACGCCTCCTCCGAGCGGACGCGAGGGAGCTGTCCAGGCGGCGCCATGCCTTTTTGATGATGTGGAGGTAAAAGACTGAGGTCTGGGCGAAGGGGTCCATTGAGACGGCTGGTCAGTTTCAAACACTTGATTCTTTTGCTTTTGTTGAATGAGGCAAGCAGGATTTGCAAGATCTTGAGTCTCCCGCTTTGTAGAGAAGGGTGAGGTTGTCGTCGATTTGGTGGTCACGTGGTAATGGTAATATCTGGCACTCACTGGGAGAAGGGAAACTTTAAGAAGCAAATGCTGGTCTGGTGAGATAAAAATTCGGGGAGGGGAGGGGGGATAAGATAGGCCAGCTAGTGCAGGGAAACAGAGAGAGTGAGCATCTCGTTTCGCATCTATCTGGCCTTTTTCTCCGCAGGGCGATGAAGTCTAAATGAGTACAAAGAAAGAAGAAGAGTCGCGAGTTGCTCGGATTGCGGCGGACGGGGTCGACGGTGCGGTGGTGCTGTCGCCGAGGTGGAGGTTCAGCATCGCCGAGGTTGGAAAGCGAGGTTGCGGGACTGAGGGGGCGCGACGCGAACGCGACCGGATGTCCTCCGTAACAGGACCCGCTGTGGCCCGTGGAGGGAGTGAGCCACCGGGATTTGCCACCGGAGGGCACTCCTTAGGGAGACAACGGGCGGGTTTCAGCGCCTTTCAGGGTTCCCTCCCGCTGTAGGTCCTGCTCCAATGCTCTTTCATCCCAACTCTTCCTCTTCCGTCAGATCTTAGGTAATGCAGATAACCTTACCTTGGACATTAAACAAACCAGGCAAGACGGATGCCGTGACCCGTCTCCTTGGCACCGCGAGACAAACATCGCCCTGGGGCTCCCTACAGACGGCACAGTAAATCTCATCTCACAGCGAACCCTGTCGTCCTCGATCACCATCATCTCGTCGTTCGATTAGCTCTAGGAGCCCAAATCCCCGACCGCCCCCAAAATCCTACCGAATCCCACAGCCACCGTCCCCGTGAGACGACGGCAGGCCTTGCCGAGTCCTCCGGTCCGCATCCGCCACTCTCTGTGGCGTTCCCGTCTAAGTCAGATCGTTCTCCATTTTCTCACGCCCCCGATGCCATGCCTGCGCATCGAGGAGCAGGCAACAGAATCAACGGGGCTATTTACTACAGACAGACACATCGTATGAGGAACTGAGCCTCAATCACTCGCGCACGCCCATCACCCGCCTCACCACGTAGCCCCATCTCACCTCACTACCCAAAATCCAAAAGAACCCTACGCCAGCCCCCGTCCCGTGTATTTCAAGTCCAGCTAACACCCCATCGTCCTTCCAGCACAGAGCCTAGGACCATTCCCCCAGTTCAATCCAGCCAAGCCAGAGCGCCCCAAGCCCGTTGATCTAGGGGGCGCTAGGTCGTCCCACCCAGCCAGTGTAACTCCTCAGCTGCTCGATGCCAGCGACCATCTCCGAGCTTTCGCGCCTTGTGTGTGGCATGCGCTCTTCCAGGCAACGACCAACAGGCACCTCGCGCACATGCCCTGCCCACCTCAACCCGCCAGCCGAACCGCAGTGTAAAGAATCTCATCTCATCTTGCCGCTCAAAGGTATCTTCAGGAACCGACCTCCGGGCAGTAACTGCTACGAATAAAGATAGCCGCGATGTGAAATGTACCTGTAAGCGAAGATCAAACCCCCCCCCCCCAACTCACCGGTATAGGCGCTCAAGGCCACTTACTTGCGCGCATTCCCAGCCCGCCGGTTTCAGAAGTTCCCTGCGTCTCAGCAGCAGCAGACCAGCCCAGCTTTTCACCTCCAAATGTTCCGTGGATATTAGCTTCTGGTCGTGTATTCGTTCCGGGCAGCGTTCAGGACGTAAGACAGAAGTGCCATGCTTCCCGCACCATATCTGTGTGTCTCCAAAGGCAGCTAAGTCCACGCGCACACAAAGTTGTTGTGTGTGTCTCTAACATGCCTACGGCATACGGCGGAGGCACGGGCGAGTACATGTCACCCACCAGACGACTCCTCCCAAGATCCGGGCCCCCCCAATCTTGGCACACCGAGGCTCCCCCCGGCTCGGGCGGGCACAGCAGTTGGAGGGCCTCGAAAGCCGCGGACGCCTCTGCATATACGCCTGGCACATTTTTGCTCCCCTTCCTTTCTTTCGTGCCGCATGGAACCTCCATCCCAACCCTGGAATCCCTTTTCCTCTCTTTGGCATAGTCGCCCACTCTGTCTCTCCCTCACCGGTCACCGGCGGCGGCGTGTCAAGACCTGGGCAATTCTGCAGCCCCCAAAATAGGAATCCTTCCACTAAGGTAAGGCAGGGTCGCGCGCAAAACAAACCCCAGATATGCACCATTTCCAAGTTTTTCGGTACGGCGTAGTCTTCCGCGCTTGACAATCGTCCCACGAAACGGCAAGCCTCAAGGCCCCACACCCCTACTATCATTTGTACCTTCAGAACTACTGCAGCTACCTATGTCACGATGAGCCGGATATCGCCGGCGCAAGATCAAAAAGAACCTCATAGCAGCTGCCCGCCGCCCTCCGTCCCCTCCCCGGACACCCTAGCCCGGCTGAAGCCAAGGATCACGCGAGCAACTATCACAGAAGAAGCCAAGCTTCGATTCTGCCCGGTAGGATTTGGTGTTTTGCGGCTCCCGCCGCAGTTGCACATCAATATATCGCTTCCCAACACTTTTCTGGGAGCTGTTTATTGGTGCTGCTAGTCTCCGTTCGTATGTGGTATCTCGTACGTTGTGTGTGCATGTTTGCATAAAGATCGTTTGCCTTGAATCCTTTTGCAACCTATGTACCTTCCCCAATCAAGATTGCATCCGCGCCAACCTCGCGTGGGCCGTCCGTGTTCGAGGCCGCATCCTGGCCCCGGCGGTCCTCGGCCGCGGTGCGAACTCCACCCCTCTCGGGGACCCCCTTGTCCGACGCCCAAACTTCATTCCTTCGGGACCTCTCCCGCAGCCGATATCTCGATTTCAGCGAATCCTTTCTGGATGCACGGTATCTTTCTTTCTCCATGGCCACGTCTCTAGCCAGAATCCCGAATATGCCGAGAATCCTGCCGAACGTCCCCCCCCTCTTCCCCTTTCTTCAACCATCGAATGAAGATTGCAGAAGAGCAAAGACAAGGCGGAAACTCGAATGAGAACTTTAAAAAATAGAGGCAAACACCACGAAATCATTGTATCCGTAGTCCCACGATTTTCAGGTGAGGAGGCATCCCATTTCCTGGGGACCCTCTTGTCGAATGGAGCGAAAAAAAAAAAGTTCAGACGAGGATCAGTTGCTTCTTCAGACGACATGACAGGGGGGTATCCTTGGCCTTTGGAGCAAAAACTACGGCCATATGCCGTTGATTTCCCCCCGTTCAACGGCTTCTGTCTAAATTTGAATTTTGAAATTTTTGGGACGATCTGCAGCTGTCATGTCTCAAACCCCCACTACCACCATAGGTATCTTACCCAAGCTCCCGACGACAAAGGCGTGTCTCTAGAACAATTACACACTACCTGCGTTTTTGCTTGTTTAATCAAAGAATGCCTGGACGCAGCGGCATCATTCGTTGGATTTGCTCCCACCACAGAGTGCGTCAAGTTTGGAAAGAGGGACATATGCAAGTAGTAAAGCCAAAACAGGGATAGGGGTAAGGAGGTTTGGGTCTACCTCATCTCCAACCACCGAGCCTCGCCGTTGCCTCGCATCTGGAAGGCCCCGGAAATCTGGCATCTCACCAACAATATGAACCATGCGCTGCTGCAACCACCAGAGCCCTAGCGTCAAGCCCGGCCAGCTACTTTGCACCGCGACACACACACATACACACGAAAATGCACGAGCTCGAAGCGCTTGCGCTTATGTATACTCTCTGCGTGCGTCTGCGGCACGTATGGTGTGTGTGTGTCTCTCTCTCACCTCAGCTTGCGCGGGATCCCCGCGTCTGTCGTCTAAGCAGTCTCGTGAGAATCTTACTCGACCCTCCTTCACGGGTGTCTGGTTCATTCACTGGCTCATCCCCCTCCTAAACCCACCCATCCACACCAACATACCTTACATAGGCATACGCATACACCGATGTGCATTCACACACACACACACAACATCCCCCCTCCCCCCTTCATCTCGAGCCTGCGCATTCTTCACCACGCAATTTTTGGCATCTTACTGTAACACCCACTCTCAAACCAACCGCGGCAGCGGCAGCGACAGCGGCAAGCGGCAAATTCCACCACTCATCACTCACTTCCCACCTCGATTGCATGCTTACCCGTCACATTCTTCCCAAGACACGTCCAAAAAAGAAACACATGCAGTCCACACACACACACGTACTAGACTTACCAGAAAAGAGAAAGACAGGAAAAAGTCCCATGCAGAACCAAAGGACGCGAAAAGACATGCGTAATCCCCTCATGATCGAATTCATATTCCCAACCCCGGATGAGGTATCCCATGTGCCCATGTAAGTAAGATGTTCTTTTTTAGACCCCACAACACACACACACGCACACGCCCCGAACCCAAGGTACCTAGGAACCTTGGCTAGCTCTGTCCCCACAAAAGGAAAAACCCACGCCGGCTCACCTGTCACACCAAAGGGTCCACTTAATTGCGGCTATTTCCCTAACAAGCGCGGAACGCCGCTTATTTCGGCGCCTCACACCCATGCAAACCCATACACCCAAGGGGCCGCTATGCCCCCTTGCCATTTGCCGCGATGGGCGCCGCCCGCGCGCAAGCTTCGCTTGTTGGGGCTGCTTGTCAAGTCCGACAGTCGCCCGGGGGCCCATTTTCCCCACCACCCGTTCGTTGCGGTTCGTCTTTTCATTTCCAAGTCTCTCTCTCTCTCTCCCCCTCGTCCGCACCTCTAAAAATTTAATCTATTCTTAGAACGGAACCTTCCACTCACTTTGTTTGCTCTTTCTCTCTCTCTTTCACTCTGTCGCCTACGTAGTAAGATTTGGACCGCCAATCTCTTCCCATCCCGTGCTACCTGACCAGACCTTACCTCATGTCCCAGTCGCCTCCCTTTCGCGGGACCAGACAAACAGCTCCCAAGAAACCCCCCTCCCGCACTATCCGTATCTAGGTCTGAACTTGCCGTCATTCACGCCCTGTTTGGCGCAAGGCTTTCTTTCTAGGTACCCGTCATCAACCTTTTTTCAGGGATTCCATTTGTCTCGTACAACCTCACATCAACCTCAAACCATGACAGATCTGACAAAACACCCCAGCCATGCATGCATCGTCTTGCTCTCCATTTTCCCCATTGGGACAGAAGAACACAACACCCTCCCTCTCCCCCCTCTCCCCGGGAGTCTTCCCACTCACCAACCCACCACACTCACCATTGTCTCAGATTCCTTTTTTTTTGTCTTGTCCCGCCGAGTGGGAATTGGCAACCCATCCCCATGTCCAAACACCCATGTCCTCTGTCGTCTTTGTACCCGTACGTTTCCTCCCCCCTCCCCCCTCCTCCCCTCCCAATTCCCATCCATGCGTGGAAGGCCTCCCGCCGCACTCCATTCTCCGTGCGTCTGGGAAAGAGCCTCCCATCCCGTCAGCACCTTGAACCACTGCTAATGAACCCAGCTTCCGCGTTTCCCATGTCCCATCGCATCCTTTCGTACACGCGCTCCCTTATGCCCATCGCCAGGCTGGTGGCCCCCCCCCCCCCCCCCCCCCCCCCCCCCCCCGGCCCCCCCCCCCCCCACCCCCATTTCGCCTTTCCCACTCCCCCCCCCTTCTACCCCCGCCCCCCTTCCCCACCGCCGGGCGGGGGCCCCCCCCCCCCCCTTCCCCAACCCGCCTCCGGGTCCAGCCAATAGCATGTAAGAGACGCCTCCCGCGTCAAATATCTGCAGAGTGCTGATGCCTGCGCTGTTCCTTCGCCCGCCGCCGTACCGCATACCTTACCGAGGAGGGAGCAGCCGACTGACCGAACCGGCGTTGAAATCCCCTCCTCACAATAAAGTTTCCCACGAATGACATGTATGATTGTACCCGATCATTTCCCTGGAATCCTTTAGAATCATTTGCCTCTTTGAAAAAAACCGGTCCACTTCATCGAAAGATGTCTCCCTTTTCAGTAAAGTGCAAACTACACACAAAGTAGGCGAACATTTCTAGGTTGCAACGTAAGTCGCTAACCCCATTTCCCAATGGCACCTCTTATTGGTTTTCTTGGGGTAGCATGGCCCCGAATCTGCCTTACTCGTAGGATCTTGACTCACAGCCCGAGCTACATCTGCGGATGCCATTTATTGCCACGTTTGATATAGTCTCTAAATTCTCGCGCTGCATTAAAAAAACAGGTGCTCATAATTGAATCTCGTGGAATTTCTTTCCAAATCTCTATGTGAAGATGTGGTCTCTCTAATACATGATTCTCTGGCCAGATCAAGTAAACTCGTGTCTGGCCCCCAAATGCAACCAGCTCAATTCCTGCAGGGCAAATTGCAATACTGTGTTTTGCCACCTCAAAAGTTCCAGACAGCTGTGTGGCAGTATAGGAAAATTCCCTGGATGAGAATGCTAAAGGTTGAGTCTCGAAGAAACGAAATGATGTCTGGCATCAACTTAGGATTGGAGGTAAAGGCGTCCTGGCGCTCTTCCTCCGTGTTGCAGGCATTCCAGTTGCCGCTCCGTACCCCTGCTGCCGACGCCCGTCGGTTTTTTCCCCGCTGCTCCCAGAGCAACTCGTCTATCATCGGGTGATGGTACAGATCATGTGAGAAAAAAGCAAGGGAGATCTTGGCAGTAAAGCAGAAGAAGAGTAAGTAGAGAAAGAGAGTTTGAGAGAAAAATGTTGAGAGAGAGAAACAGCTCAAAGCATATGCAACATTGAAAGCAGAAGAATGAAGAAATGCAACAACAACAACAACAACAAAAACAAAAACACCAGCAAAAAACCTCGCTCACTCTGATGATCCCGTCAACCACCACATGCGCAATGGTGCGCTTCTGCCTTTCCGAACCTGAACGCCTGTTATCCTCCTGCCTGCCCGCCAGCCATATGCATCGAGACTTGTCTGTAAACTACACAAGTTGAAAATGGGACCGTTGCCGAATGCCTGTAGAATCGAATCTTGCCGCCGCCGACTTGTGAAAGTTCCCCTCTTGCAACCCAAATTGTATACCCAAAATGATGCCCCTTAAGGCAGAGAAGATGAGGTCCAGCCCATTAGAAGTTAGGCGTCTCTTGTATGCATGTGTTCGTCCCGACCGCCCAATGCAAAAAAGAAAACCCCAAAGCCAACGCTATGCAAGCTCAACATCGAAAGGAAAGGAAGCCCGGCTTGTCCAGGAGCAAAAATAAAGCAGAGTCAGAAAAAGAGAAAAGGAGAGTCGGAAAGATTTGAATGTCGAGAAGATTTCGAAGTTCGAGCGAGACCGGGGGCGTGGGCTTGGTGAAAGATGTCGTTTAATTGTAGCGCGCTGATGATGACAAATGATAGGCCGTGAAATGTTTCCGTCATGCGTGATCTCGTCTCTGTCTTCGATAACTTCGTTGCTGAACTTCATGGCAGGGCGTGATGGCGGAAGGTAGTTGGTTGATGTAGGTGGGAAATTGACCGGAGTGGAGGGATCCGTATAAGCCACTGGCCGGAGAGTCATCGCACAGCGGGAGGCGCTGACGAGGACATCAAACGGTCATGGCCGACAAAGAGGAGAGATAGCTGCGAGGGTGGCAGCGTTTGAGAAGCCGACCTTCCTCTAAAGGAGTATAGGTAGGCGACCCAAGTGCCGAATTGAAAAAGTAGTAGCTTGGGGGAATGCCAGGAACAGCAACCCATCACCGAAGACAAGACATTTCACCGGTAGTGGCGGGAGCCCTTGCTTGAATGGCTAGAGTGGTAGCCAGAGTCGGAGTATGAGTGTTGTGATGCGTAATTGCCATGTGATGAAGAGTGAGCATGGCAGGCGTATCCGACTAAAATCGTTCTATTCTGGATGCTATGTCCTGGTCTTCCGTAGGCAGCGCATCTGTCAATGGCGTGCTGGTAGTAGAGGCAGCGGCACGCCGAGTAGAGCTCGACAAGTTGATAGCACATTGTAAAGGTTCTTCGGTGGTAAGTTGAGTGACTGAAGTGATGGATGATGTGAAAGACCGAGGAATTGATCCTGGAGATGTGAGTTGGGAGTGTGGATGACTTTATCTCTCGAGGAAAGGTGCGTTGTTGGTGTTTGGTTGGAGGGGGATGGGGGGGGATATCGAGTTGAGCAATGTTCAGAGAGACTGAAAGCTGCCAGGTATGCAGAGAAGCAAGGGGAATAAGGCAGAAAAGGAAATAGGAAAGGGAACCCAAGTGAGTGTGTTCGTGATGACTTATACTGGAGTAGACAAGGGACAAGAAGATGAAAAGGAGCGAAGGCATCACGACCTTATAGGTCTGGCAGCCTGGGAGGTCGTCACACGGGTAGGCAATTGGCAGAGAACCGTCTAAGGCAGCAGTGGGACCTCTGGCAGTGGACGGTGGATGTCATCTGAGTGAGACCAATGACTAAGGCTGCATCTTGTGCATTAGAGCGGTATGCAGACATAGGTTCTGATGGCGCAGGGCAAGACCAGGGAAAGGTGCCTTGCACCTTCCATCATGGCCTGGTAAGGCGCAGCAGGCAAAAAAGGTGTGAGGGAAGAAGTGTGCGAGAAGAACGAGTGGTGAGCAGGCGGAGAGGAGGCGTGAGCGGTGGAAAACGGGCTGGGGTGGAGGGGGGGTGAAAGCGGTGGTGGGTGTGTGTACTTTGAGCGGACTAGACAGGGCAACGAGGGAGAGGGAGAGAGAGATGTGTGTACAAGTGGAGGGGGGGCTGGCTACGATGGAGACTGAGGTGGTGACGGGAGCCCTGAGGTAAGGGTGACGGGGGAACAGGGTATCGGTCAAAAGAGTCATCTTCAGCATCCTTCCCAATCGAAACATCTCTCAAAATGGACAATGCCGACCTGTCCCCATACTTTGGGTTGATGAGGTGCAGCAGGGCTGATGCGCGATGGGATGGGATGGGATGGGACGGGCATGGGTGGATGGTTGTACGAAAAGGAAAAAAATCATCGGGATCCAATTGGCCCGGCCCCGTCTGGTGCTGTGCTTTGGAAGACGATATGGAATCGCGGTCGTGTTGCATGGTTGGTGAACCATCTCTGTCTTCCCCCCTTGCGCCTAGAAACATTTCTGGAATCATAGATGCGCATCGCCGCATGTTGCTTGTTGCATGTTGCAGGTCGCATGTCATGTGCTGTGCCGGCTGCTGCAGTACGAGCACCGCTACCAGGCACTAACTCTTCGTTGCTTTTGCTTTTGCTGATGCTGATGCTAATGCTGCTCGTCCCATCCAGCCAGCCATGACTGCCGCCGCCTCGTGCTGTGGTTGCGCTTGACGGACGAAACAGAGACACCCCCAAGTGTCTATTATCGGCTGGTGGCACCGACCGACTCCAAAATCAATCCCGGCAGCCCCAGCGCCAGCTCTAGGCAGGGCATGGCACGAACGGCCCCAAGATAGCTCCATGTCTTGGACCGCAGGGCTGACTCTGTATCGTTGCACCAAGGAAGCCCGGATTCTTTACGCCTAACCGTTTGTGATGCGGCGATCGTCCTGTGTCGTCCGGTGCCGCCGCCACGCAAATTCCTTCCATGAGGAGCATTAAGGTGTGGTGGTGCTGTGCTCTCCATTAACCGTTGTCCTGGCCGAGGTTCCTAATCGATCGGTGTGTGAACTTGATCTCAAATTACCCTCTGTATTTCGGTTTACGATTGCTCTTCTGCTATGCCCACTAACGGGGGACGGCCACCATTCGGTCGGAGCAGCCCCTCTTAGCGTACGGCTGCCATTGCTAAAAGAGGAACATGCCGGTCAGAGGCTCGCGAGCTCCCCCATAGAATCCGTCCTCCAAGCAGTGGTAACCGCTAAGCCCTGCCGACTGACAGAAAGTGCATTTGCTGTGTACAGTGAATCTTGGCCTCTTATCTCGTCGTGTATGTCACCAAGATTGACCCGAGGTCTAGTGTTGATCTGTCGCCCGGTGTCTTCGATTGCGCTCTGAGGCCTGTCATGTTCATCGTCCCAAGTAAGCAGGGGTGATACTTGGTTTGGCATGATCCAGTCACCCAGTATGGTTGGTCGCAGCACGACGGACCAGGGACTTGATCCGCGGGTCAGGTACCGATGAACGTCGTACAAATCTTTTGCTGTGATGGGCTGGCATGCGAGCGACCGGTTCGGATCTCCAGCATGGTGAAGGAGGTCACCCTGGTACCCAGAGCGGACAAGCTGACTCCTGAGTGGACAATAACCGCAGCCTGCTTTGAGGTACCAACAAGTAGGCTTAGGGTCGACGCATGGAGCAGACCGAATTGGAAGCAATTGTCCCCGTCCAATTGCCGAATATAGCTGTAGTACCACAATAGATGTCAACGACAAGCTCCTTTGCACAAGTGAGTACATCATCTTGATAGAGGTTGGCATAGATGACACTGGTGCTGACTGCCTGGAAAGAATAGCCATGCGTCAAGGCAAGGTGAGATGCTGTTATTATCGAACAAGTAATTCGACGCCCCAGCTAAACGAGCGTATACAACTGTTATACCGGGATAAGGCTGTGCATGCAGGCCATCTATTAGAGGTACCACCGAACTGGTGGCTGTCTTGGTAGTGTCCATTGGCCACAGTACGTTCCCAAATGGTACTGGTGCTGACCATGGCCGGGAGCTTCTGCATGCGAACGTTCCATGCGAAGGTCCCATCCTCTTCCCAGTCATCGGGAGGATAGTCAGATCAAACGCGCTTAGCACCATGCCGTCATTGGAGGCCATGTCGAGATCAGACCCGGGCACCTGGTGAGAGAGACTCGGGCGGCCTTCTTGGATCGCAGGCTCCCTGGTGATGGCTGAAAATGAGATGAGATGCTATGGCAGGGGTAGCGGATCCCAACACTCCACGGGCGAGTTTGGACTGATTTGGATATGGCCGGGTGAGCATATCCCAGTCCCGCAGAGGGGGGTGAAAGGCAATGTCAACCGTGTCTTGGATGCAACGGCTCCCATCAATCCCCGTACACCGGCCAACGCAAGTCTCAGCTGCCATTCGACCGATGTAGACGCACGTTTGAGACCTTGATCGACGGGTCCTTCCCTCCAAGTCCAAGGTTCCGGTATTGGCCCGTGAACCTGTCAACGCACGGCTGGTGAGTAGACGGTGAGGGATTGAAGACAAACCCATGAAAATTCCTTGTTCGCAGCCAGTCTCTTCGGTTCGTCACATTGGCCGTCAAAAGACAGGTAGGTTGCTGGTTTCAAGTTCTGCAAGGCTAGATGGAGGGCAACACCACCTCCATCGGCATCACTATGCACCATTTCGCCGAGCCCTTCGGGAGCCGCGAAAGCCATCATCGGTGTGCGACTCATATGGTTCCAGGCATTGGCGAGGCGATGGTTGACCGATGCGCGCACCAGACTAGGCGCGGCAGATTGAGGGAGCCCGTAACGGCGTTGACGAACATTTGACGATAGGAATGCAGCTAGAGTGTAGAAACTTGCATGATGGCTGCCGGTCAACGCAGGCACCAGGACGCAAGTCAGCGGACGGATTAGGCGTCATGCCAGGTATGTGTAGTTCCGCGATGGTGTTGTCAGTGGTAGAGCAGAAGAGAAGCGGATGAGAGTGAGATCATCGGAGCAAGACAGAGAGGCAGGTCCATTGGGGGTCTGGGCCAAGGGTGGCTGCTGCCCTGGGTCACTACATGGGACATGCTTGAGTCCGAATTTCAGGGTCTGGGAAGGATGGAATGGACCATGGGTGATGGATGGGACAGGAAAGAAAGAATGCCGCAGTGACGGAAACATCAAACGAGAACCAAAAAAGGCGTGGGGGGGTGATGCTGCCTGGGATGCCTGGGCGGGCAACGATGTAGTGGAGACTCGAGAAGGACATGGGATGCAGGTTTGCCAAAAAGGGCAAGTTCGTGTGCTTGATTACGAAAGCTTGCGCCCGCCAAGTCCTTCAATTGGCCCGTTTTACTGGTGCGGGCAGGCATGACCCTCACGTGCTTGTCCCCACTGCCTCCCGGCTCCGTCCAGGTGACAGACCGCTTCCGCGGGACGTCGCTAGCGACGTAGCTATGGGTAGGGATTCTCGACAATCATCCATACACATCCAAGAGAAACACACCTATTCCAGCATTTTTTACAATTCGCTCATGTACTGCAACTTGGACTGGGATTTGTCACTGGCGACTCCGAGAGTATGCGTCACAGCTTCAAAACCTATGACAAAACTCCGGCTTCGTTGTAACGCGGGTCTCATTGCATCGCCCGTCGGTCGTCACCTCCGTCCTTGGTCGTTCTTTGCCCTGCCCACCATCTGCCGTCGTCTCAGTATTTGGCCTCACTGGTGGGAGCAAGTCAGACAGACGAGCGGGATTCGGAGGAAGGTCCGCGGTCGAACATGGCCGTCTTACTCGACGACTTAGCTCAGGTTCCGACTAAGGGGAGCCCAAGCTCGGCTACACGAACACGCCCCCCTCTGATCGATGAACTACTGGCCGCCCTTGGGAAGGCCCTTCGACCGGCTGTTGATTGAGGCACTTCAGGGACAGATCCAGGAACCCGTAAAGACTAGGACGCACAACTTGATTCGGCGGAGCATCGGGGCAGTCGACCAACAAACGCCTCGCATTCACGGCATTGCGGTGCTCGATGCATGGCCAATACAGCCACTCCACTGTTGCACTGGGGCCGATACATCTCGTGCAAGACGGGCCCGATACAAGACCTGCGTCAAAGTCCTGCAGCGTATCCTTACTAGGTACAGCAGAGCATGCCCACGGCGCAAAATGCCAGAAATAAGATACACCAAGCCGTTAAGATGCCTTTGTGCAACCCCAACCCCAAGGTACTACTCCCAAGTCCAGAGTGCCCCGAGGCGCCAAAGATTCCAACGTCGCCTAGAGCCGCCTGCTCTCACCGAAAGCAACCAGGCCCAGCTCACCAAGAGTCCAAAACATGTCTTCGCCCGGTGAAGGGTCGCAACCGGGCGACACGTCCTCAACCGTTGAAAAGCCGCGCAACCACGAATGCGCGTCTCTCGGTGCCCGATGGAGAACGGTCCGATGCCATGTCCATCCCGTGGCCTTCCACTCCGACCGCCCGGTGGAGAGGCCCATGTGCGGGACCGGGCGGAGGGGTGGAGGATGCAGTATTAGGAACCCTGCTGGTTGGGGACACACCAATTGAAACACACTCTCGATATTCTCGTCCTCTTTCATCACCTACGGATACCACAACCAACGATCATGACTGTAGTAGATCTTGTTGCTACCTCATCTTGGTAGCGGCACCTTGGGCGATATTTTCCGAAGACGATAAATCGATCGATATTTCTCTATACCCGAACCTCCTCGGCGCTTAGTCCCATCGCGCTGGTCAGCCTGCACTGTTGTTGACCAAATCCGAAGCCAGTCGTCAGGCCATCGCCATGCACCTCAAATAACTTCATTTCGCTATGACTGCTTCAAGACAGCATCAGCCTCGTCGAGTCAATTCACATTTCACTTTGTGGGGGATAGTCACTGTGTGCAAGGATTTGTTGTCTCACAAGGAGCGCAAGCGATTGGGCAATGAGCGAAGCAGCGATACTCCTCGACCTGCCACTGGACGTCATCCACGGATCTCCCCCTCGCAATTGTCACTATGGAAGTATGGATGAGTTACGGGCCCTGTCTACTTAGCTCCGGCACAGCCTCGCAGTCAGCAAGCCACCGACTGAACCACCAGGGCCTCTTCCCATCGCGGTGGAATCAAGAGGTCCTAGTCCACTTTTATCTACCGCTCAACGTCGCCGCCCCGTCTCTCCTATCACGTCTTAGCCGGAGTCGCCGTCGGTCTTGTGTGGGCCGCTATGCTCGACATGTCCACATTTCGACGTGTTCAACTGCCGCCGTGCCGTCCAAACCTCACAGTATACCGTCATTTCCTCCTAGCTTTTTCCCTTGTTGATACTCAAACAAACACGATGCACGCGTGCCCCCTGGATGCCTGTCAAATCGGTCTGAAGTCTTTCCGCTCACCATCCACCGCAAACGCACTAATCGTCTGAATCTTACGAGCTACCTCAATCCGCGCCTATCCCACCCTTCATCAGCATCACTCTGCATCGTTTTACACTAGCACACTGGCAAACTCGCACTTATCTTCCACCAGCACAAAGGCCCGGTCATGGAGTTCCCAGCGTCATTTCTGCTGGCGATACCCTGAGCTATGTTGTCAAGGAAGGGTTGCGAGCTACAAACCCTCCCCCCCCCCTGCCCTGCACCCTCTCCACTGTTCCTGTACTCTACTGCGGCCGTGGATCGTGATCCAGGACTGCACGTCGCAGTTGAGACTGTGAGCTGGTGGAAATCGGGGCCGGGTTATGCTGAACCACAGTCAGGCGTCCCCAGCCACACCCTGTTTCCAAATCAGTACGTGGCCGGTGTACTCCCTGCAAAACGGCTCCCGCGCCGTCCTAACTTGGTCTGCTTAGTGTTTCCTGTCAGGCTGACCCGTACGACAACCACTACAGAGCAAACGAACGTTGAACCTCACTACTGTCACCAGGCCATCCCTCAGCAGAAAAGTCCCCGAACCGTGCCGTAGCTTTCCTCTGTTCCCGCACCCATGTCTCAGCTCCGGCGCTGGCCTCTTCCCGCGGCCGCACGCCCCTGGCGATCGAGAGGATTTGCCGAGCTATCAGCAAGTCCTGGTGTACGACTAGAATATATCGATGCAGCGGCAGTAGTGCTACCTACCCACTGCGGAGGTGATACCGAACTCCTTTGTCCTACAACGATGCCTTGAAGCAAGTCCTATCAAGTGGCGAATGTGAGGCTCAACGGGGAGGTATCGACCTTGGCCAAAGGACCCCACGAGTGACAAGCGCCCCGAGAAGGATCCAGCCCAGCCCGTCCTCCGCTCCAGGCAATCGTTTGCACAGCGCTCGCAAAACGTCCAAGCTTTGGTGGTTTACGGATCAACGACATCCGCGCTGATCCATGGGGCCGGAAAGAATTGTCACCCGCGCGATGAACAAAAGTGTGGTGAATCCTGCGAGGCATTCTTCTGCGCTTCCCAACCCTTCTCCACAAATTTTGCCAGAAAGGGAGCCGCCTTGCCGCGAGCGAGCTACGACTCCATCCCGATGAACTCCTTTCCGTCAGGATTCATCCTTCACCTTCGCTGTCGGGTGTGCGTACGGGAAACTAGATTCCCCCCTCCCTCCATTTTTTTCATCTTCTTTTTCTCACCATCTATCGTCTTCGAACGCTCCCTGCCCAAGACGCCACCCCGGCCAAACACCCGCCCGAACGGCCCCATAATGCAATACCGCATCCGCTCCGCAAGCGCGCAGTTGATCCACAGCCAGGGGTCGGGGTCAGTACCTTTCAGCTTCGCCAGGGTCTCGTAACTTGCCCTTGGCCTTGACATTTGACGCTGTGTCGCCGTAATTCCTGCCGCAGTAAAAGGCAGGGGGGTTAACAATGTGTCACTCCTTTGCGATCAAAGGTGGGAAGGAGGACGGACTACGGGACGTGAAGCATGAAACCATAGAGGACTTGGTGACTGGGAATGGCCGAGGCTCTCTCTGGTCGTTTTGTCTCTCGAGACCCACGATCCCAAGACAATTCTCTGTAAGGTTGGTTTTGCAGAGAGGTAAAGTTGTTGAAACGAAATCGTAGCCGAATCCCCCCCTACCCCGGCTCCTCCACTCCTCCGCCGTTCCTCGTCCCGTCAAGCATGAGAGCCTCCCTCAAAAACGGCAGGGTCAGATTTATAAAGGAATCCGGGTCCTCCCTTCATGATCTGACAAACGCCGCAATCCCGAGCCAAGGGGCCTCCTTCTCACCTCGCGAACGCCGACGGCAACGATAAGGGCAGGCAGGGAGCGGAACCATGACTGGACATTTCAAGACTCCCCGGATGCCCGCGGTACGAAAGTGTAGATATCTAACCATCTTCATACTATACACACTGTCTTCCCTAGAAAATTCAGTACATGTTCCCAGTATCTCTCAACGTACCCGAGAAAACGGTCATTGTTCCCTAGAAAGAGGAAGCCCCCCCCCCCCCCCCCCCCCACCTAAAAAAATTGGCCCTTTTTCCGCCCCCCACCCCCCCAGGGGGGGGGGGGGGGCCGTGGAAACACCCCCCTCGTCGGTTCCCCCCCCCCCCCCCCGGGGCCCCCCCCCCCCCCCCCCCCCCCGCCCAAACTTAAAAACATGGCGCATTTTCCGGCCCCCAATCTCCCAGAGGGGGGGGGGGGTGTCTGGAAAATCTCCCAGCTTCAGGGTTTCCCACAAGACCAAGGAGGCCTCGACCACTCGCTCGGTCCGTAGAATCCTTCTGCCTTTCGGAAGAGAGAGATTCCATCGATGGGCTGACCTGCCAGCGCTGCAGCACGCCTTGCTCCTTTCTCGCCACCTCCCAGCCCTAGCTGAACGACCTCGACATTAACATCATGAGATACCCCCCCCCCCCGGGTCCCAGAGAATCTATTTTACCTTGTTTAACATCACATCTCGTCACAATACATCAAATTACATCACATTCCACTCCCTATACACACACACACATACACACATATCCGAGTCACCAAACACGGTTCAGACCCCCCAGATAACCACCAAGGCTGTGGGCTGTATTTCTGCCTCCTTCCCCCCTCAGCCTCTCCGTCCATTAGGCTACCAATCGTGAAGTTTCTCTGGTTTTGCAACATGCACATTTCTATTAATTCTAATTCTTGTAAGCCTTCGAGGCCAGAGTTACGCGGTCTCTGTCCTTGGGGTTCTCGTTTCCGTTCGTTGTCCTAAGCCACCCCAACCTTCCACTGTCAACCACATCGGAAGATTGCAGACAATGTAAGACAGCTAGGCCCTCCATCGTTACCTTTACCCATCTTACCCATGATCACTTTCTGGTGTGATATGATGATTCACAATGAGCTCCTCCGGCGCCGCCTCGGCACTCCCCAAACCACCTCTCATGGCACACCAACCCACCTCCCCGCCGAAATGCACCATTTCATCATGTACAGCGACCATTTATTTCAAGGCCATTCGTCATTATTAAAATACATATATTGCCTCCGTTTCTATCTCGCAGGTGGCAGGCGACAGTACCCTAACTCCAGGTCGCATACAGTTGGCCTGGTCTCGTCCGCCTTGACCAGGGATTCGGCGGATAGACCCGTACCGTATCACTCACACCAGGAGCTTTACTCCCCTCCCCCCCCACTCTGTGCAAGTTTAGACTCACATCTGCATGTGTGCTTAGGTATATAAGTGTAAAACCGGAGTTAGGTGGGAGAAAAAGAAAATGATGTGTTTTAATGACAAAGACAGGGCTTCAGTCGGCAACCCCCGACTGCGCACTCGTCATGAAGAAAACGGCCCTGTGCCATGCCCAAATTTGACTCCTTTCCTCCCGGTTGTGACTTTTTCGTCCTGGGTATTGCGTCACTCCATTCAAACGTGGTCATGGCGCAACAACACGTTCGCTGTTCGTAAGGGATGTAGCGCAAAAGGGGGAATAAAAAACAACAACAGCAATCAACTACCCAATGTTTCATAAACCATCTCTAGCAAGCGCTTCGATGCGTCTATTCGTCTTCTTTATGTGCGACTACCATGCGATCACCCAGAGGGCGCCGCTCACAAACCCCTCCGACTCATAGCCGCGGTGGCTCCGGCTGAGGCCAAATCTTGTTTGGCGCTGACGCTCCTAATTGCCGCGCGTGGAAGACTACTGGTGCCGACGGTGACACCCCCCTGACCTGTGCTAGTGCGTTTGGCTGTGGCAACGTGAACAGTTCCGCTAGTCGCTACAGAGGGTCTGCGAGAAGATGCTGTTGACACGGGCTTGTGAGGACTCGCACCGCTGACTTCTCTCGATCGAATGCCGCCCTTGAGCCCGGAGGCGGGAGGTTCGGGAAGGGGCCGTGGCGCGGTAACGGTGTGGCGCTTCACCGGAGACGCATCACGTGCCGTCGGAACTCGGGGTAGAGGAGCGTTCATCTTCTTGCCACTGACAAACTCGTGGTGGATGGCTTCCTCAGGCTTGAGACGCCTGTCAGGATCCCACCGCAGACATCTCGCGAGGAAGTCCAGGAATGCCTCATCGTCACACTTGAGAGCCTGTTGCAGTGTCTTGGAACTGGGGCGGCGCCTTCTGCCCTTGGAGGACACGGTCAGGCGTGGCTTGCCCATAGAGTCGAAGAAGAGCTTCTTCCGGGTGCTCTTCTCGATGAGATGCTTCTCTGGCGGGCCAAAGACCTCCATAATGCAGGCAAGTTGCTCCTGCTCGTTTTCACCAGGGAAGATCGGTACTCCCGTGTAGAGCTCGGCGAGAATGCATCCGAGACTCCACATGTCGATGGGCATGCCGTAGGTCATGCCCAAGATAACCTCGGGCGATCGGTAAAATCGTGACTGGATATAAGTGTACACCTTTTCATTCTCGAAACAACTTGAGCCGAAGTCAATGACTTTGATCTCCGAATGCATCGGGTGTCGAAGCAGAATATTTTCGGGCTTAAGATCACAGTGAATGACCTTGTGCTGCTTCAGAAGATTCAGGGAGCTCAGCATCTGCTTGGTGAACCGCCGAATGAGTTTGAGTGAGAATCCGCGGAAAGCGTTCGCTTTGATGAATTCGTAGAGGTTCATGTCTAGAAGCTCTGTAGAAATGCACAAATGTCCCCGGAAATAGAAGCTGTGAGTAAAGTTGACCATGCTGTGCCGGTTTTTGGGGTCCTGGAACCAAAGTTAGCCGGAGCGCTACATCAATGGTCGTGATCACCTACCCATTCGCGAAGCTTCTGCAGAATGTTGACTTCTACAAGAGCTTGCTGATGGAACCTCTTCTTGTTGCGGATAATCTTGACAGCGACGAGCACACCAGTTTTGTGGTCAATGCACCGTACAACTTGACCGAAACTTCCCTTGCCTAGCACGTCAATGATCTCGTATCGGTACGAAAGATGGTCTCCCGGAACGATAGTGTAGTCTCCACGTTCATCGTCGTAACCAAAGTTGGGGACTTCGGATTGAAGATCCCCCACCACCTTGCGAGCATTCTGCGTGCCGCAAAAGTAAATGTCGTTGTAGTCAACAATTTCACCACGCTCGTAAATGTTGAGCATGGCAATTCGAATAGCTTCCTGAGCACCAACCCTCTCCTTTGGCGTCGCGCGTTTCCGGAGTGCGTCGAGGGTCCTAGCCGCGATCTCCGTCTCTTTCCGTCTCGAGCCCATCTTTTTCATCTCCTCCTCGGCAACTAGGTCGTCCTTGTCGAGCTCAGCAGTCCACGGGTCATGATGACGCATGGTTGTTGCCGAAGCCTTAGGGCGTAGAATCTTTTGCATCACAGATGGGTTGTGGGGATCGTTGACAGTCTTGGGGACAGAGGCTGAAGTCCAGTTCTCACTCTTAGTTCTGTCATGGCCCAGGCTTGCTGCCGAGCTCTTTCTCCTCCTTGATTCGAGGTACGAGTTGTTCGCCTTGACTGACGGGCTCGGGCTGTTCTTGGCTGAGCTCAGATTGCCGACTGTTGCGGAAATGGGCAACCGCGGCGGTGGCATCTGCTCCTTACTAATGCTGCGTTCAACAGTCTTTTCCGAAGTGCCAGCTTTCGAATCGGTCTTAGAGGTATTACGTTTCCACGACAAGCTCAACTTCCTACGTAAAGAGCTCATTGAGGACGGAGTGGGTGGTTCTTCCGGATCGGAGATTGGCGGCGTGGGTGACTTTGCTTTCACAGGCCGCTGGGCACGAGGGCCAGAGGGCTTCTGCGGCGGCTTCACTTCGAGTGGTTCCGTAATATTCCCAAGGTCACCGGTCTGTGACCTTTTCAAGAAAGCGGGATCCGCGCCGGGCTTAGGCACGGAGGAGGACAGGAACGGAGACACGCTGGGCTTCCTAGTCGCTTTATAAGGTACCGGTATCGGCACTCCCGCGAAAGATTCGGACGAGCTTGTGCCGTCTGCGCCGGATGCACTGTCAATCCGGGAGTGGTGTACAGTGCTGCTGCTTCGCAAATTGGGAAAGTCAGACTTATCGTCCTGCCGATTCCTTGAGAAAAAGGAGCTTTTTGACGCGGTCATGGGGGTGGTTGGCGTTTTTGCGATGATACGCGAGGGAGGTGGGCTTAGGTTTCTGTCGGATCCATCTTGGCCCAAAGCTGCAATCTTCGCGGTCGTCGATGGGTTCAGCGGGCCGACAGTAATTGGGGGCAGCCGCACGGGTGGAGGGTTCTTTCTCGATTGGGTAGCGTTCCCCTTCTTGTCAGCATCCAAGGGGGCTGCATTCGTCGACTTCCGGGTACTAGCTTTTGGTGCAACCTTGACAGCAGGTTCGGGGAGCGATGGTATGGAGAAGCTACCAGTCGAGTTGCTGTTGATGCTGCTAGCATCGGCTGCAAGATTGACTTTGCGCTTGTCCAAAAACGATGCCTCGGTGGCCGACTGCTGTGGTGATTCGTACGCTTTCGGAATAGCAGGTACAGGTGGAACGTCCTCCTCGTCATCGGCGGAATGGGAGTTATGGTTATGCGGGTTCGACGACTTGGGTGCGGGTAGCCGCGACGTAGCTCCTCCAGCGACAGGCGCTCGAGGTTGAATTGAGCCTGTTGAGGTTCTCACTGTATTAAAACTGTTTGTTGAGGTGATGGAGAGGCCGGAGCTGTATGATTTTCTATTGATGTCCGGGGTTGTTCGGGAAGATGATGGCGTTGCAGATGTCTTCCGCGGTATCATTGATGGAGATCTAGAGTGCTCTCGATGCTCGAGCGGCGGTGGTGGCGGCGCGTTGGCCGCCTGGTTGAGACTCGGAGTCTGGTGCATGGACATGCGCTTCAATCTTCGCGTGTCCGTAGGACTGATGGTCCTGGCACCAAGTCCGCTTGCGTGTGATGCATGCTGCCCCCCGGGCATCATAGATTGCCTTTTTGACTGGGCCGAACCGTTATTATTCCCTTTGCTACCGCCTCGAGGGGATCTCGGAGAAATCGTCGAAAGACGGGTATTATCTGGCGTTGATAAGTTGGCAGTGTTTGATCGGGGAAGTGGCTGGTGCATCGATTTGGCTTTCGTCGCTCTGCTGTTGGCAAGATTCCGCGGAGTCTCGAATCCCATGCCGGCACCGGCATCCACCGAGGTCCGAGAGAAATCCGTTCCACTGCCAGCGGTGCCCATCAGGCTCGGTCTTCTACGTTGAGCAGTGTTACTGCCAAAGTCCGTTTCGATGACGCCAGGGCCGATGGATTTCCTCGGGGGCTTCGCGATGTTGGTGTTTGATACTGGCGGGTAGTGGCTTTGTCGTCGAGACCTCGCTGCGGAAGGGCCCGTTGACACATCTGCAGCGGACGAAGGCCCAGAAGCGATGGATGAGATGCTTGGCTGCCTGCTGGACGTGCTAGGTCTTCTCAGGATTGAACCAGATCTCCCCGGACGAGTGACGGGAGGTGGGATTCCAACGCGCGCAGACGCGCCATTCTGGGATATATTTGAGACCCCGCCCATCTTGTCGGTCATGCTCCCCGAGTCCAGAATACCACCTTGACCGGTCGGTTTCGGGAATTGGGTCAATTTGAAGTCGTGCGAGGCAGACTCGAGACTGCTCTGGAGGTCGTCGAAGCTGACCGAGGGTAAAAAATCATAAGAAGGTGTCGAGTCTCCTACTTCGTTCGCGGCGCCATTCCGACCAAAAGAAAAAAGAGGGTGGTTATTGGGTGAAGATGCACTGAGCATTGGACCGCCGGCGAGTGAGCCCTTTGAGGGAGAGTCGGTTTGCGAGTCTGGGATTCCCCTATTACTGCAGCTTTCATCGGGTCAGCTCTCTGTACTTGTCCAGGGATGCATGGGTCAGGCACAACAAAGCGGCGTGAACCGCAATGAAGGATGAGGGTAAAAGGGGGGGGGCGGTTGACATACAATCTGGTCGGGGACTGGTTCGCCGGTCGTGGGCCAGCAGGTATTCTATGCTCCCTTATCATGTGTACGCGGTGCAACGGCCAGCGCGCAGATCATGCGAGCGTTGGACGTGATGTACGTGAAGGCGAGAGCGGTGGAATGTTTCGAGGGTGGATAACGTCGAATCAAGTCGATATTGTCGACACAACGGCGCTGGAGGTCGAATTCGCGATGCGAGTAAGCTCAGTCCTGTCAGGGAGCTGAGGGTATTGGAGGAGCTACCTCATTCCGGGACAAGACAGGACGACAAAGGGCGAATGAATGAGGGTCGGCGGTGTTTGGGCGACAGAAGGGACAGGATTGAAGATGCGAGGATTGGCGTTGGTCGAAAGGAGGCGGGCACGGGAGGCGTAACCACCAAACTCGGCCTACGGTGAGGTAGGAGTGAGGTTGGAGAGGGCCGGTGCAGAGACGAGTAGGAAGACAACGACTGCGACTGGGCCGGGCTCTCTCTCTGTCTCTCTCTCTGGCTGTGTCTACTGGTTGTTTTTGTTCGAGAAAGAAGGACCCGCCGCTTAGGTTGTCAGTGTGGTGGTAGGCGGGCAGGTCACGACCAGGGTGGTGGAGCGTGCAGTGGATGGATGGAGCACTAGGGAGAGCACTGGAGCCTCTTGAGTTTTTTGTCTTTTTTCCTCGTCGTTTCCCGACCCCCGTCAAAAGGGTACGAAGATGCGAATGGGAGGCGTGCAGCCGTGTGGAGGAGAGGCGGGCAGAAAGTGGACTTGTCATTTGAGGTAAACGGCAGCGGCAGCGGCAGAATGAGAGCAGGTACCTCCTGGCTAACTTAGTCTGAACGGGGATTCTAGAGTGCGAGGTCAGGCAGAGAGTCCGCAAGTTTGAAGTACCTTACGACGCAGAGGCACGAGATGCCCAAGGTGAGGTACCTCAGCTTACTTACCTTGCGGCAGCTATGTTAGGTAAGGCACATTGGCTAATCAACCACCCGACACATTCAGTCATCCCGTCCCGTCAGGTCGTCAGTCACCTAAGTACCTTACGCAAATACCTATCAACGAAGCCAAAGTGTCTAAGAGGGTGGTGGCCGCGACGGCCTCGGGACCATTCTCTGAGAATCTGCCATGCGCGGCGCGCCTCACGACTGCTGGTACCTGTAAGTGAGAGGGGAGTCCAGGGAGTTAATCCGTAAGGCAAGGAACTATTCAGGAACACACACTACTTTGCATGCACTACTCCGTGCAGCTGCAGCAGCCAGCAGGTCGGCCCTTTCTAGCGGCTTAGGCAAGCCGCAAATGACGGGGGGGAAACATCCACCCAAGTCGAAATGGGGGGGCCTGGAGGAGAAAAACAAAATGTGGCGGCAGGTGATGATAGAGTCCCTGGGCCAAGGGCCATGGTGCCCGCCCATGAGTGTGAGCGAAAAAAAAGGGTGGTGGTCGGTGCAGTGCCCGCCGGCCCCGCACCCACATTTTGGCAAGAGAGAACGAAAGGGAGGTCGGGGACCGCTCTACTAACAGGGATCACCTGTTGATTGCACGAATTGCGCCAGTTCCTGGTCAGTGAGATAATTAGATACCTTGGGGCACGAGTAGATTAGGTACATACCTAGGTACCTTGCATTGCAATTTGCCTACCTGCAAAAGGAACAGATGCTTTGTAACTCGAAGTTACGAAAGAGTGCTGTGTAAGGTACCTGCGGTAGGAGCAGCGTCTCTCCTTCTCCTTGGGTTGGGACTCTCGCCAACTCGCATCTAGAGAGGCAAGAACAACAATATCTCAGATAGCCAGTTCCTATATTGCCTTTCCTTATCTCGACTTACCCTACCTTACCCTGCCTTACACTACCTTACCTTATCCGTACCTTACCTTACTTTACCTTACGGAGTGCTTCGTACCCATGGCAGCGGGGTTCGTACCTCACACCGCATTCCCGTGGAAGGAACTCTCAAAACCGTCAGGTCGGTGTGATCAAATGGAACCCGTTAAGTCTAATAGCGCGCTTTGCGCCCCCTCCTATTCCCCTCTCCTCGGGCCCTTGATCAAATGGCCGCTAAAAACCCTCGACAAGATGAGGTAAATCTTGTGGTCTGGGCGGATACCAACCTTGGGACCCCGAATCCATCGCATCTCTCCAGATCGTATTCTCCCATGTAGCAATCCGGCACCATTTCCATCCATCAACCAACCGACCAACGTCTGCGGCGTGCCCTAACATATCCTCCCGGTGTCCATACGCATCCACGCCATCTACCGATATTCCAAACAGACTCGGACCCTGGCCGTTGGAGCGCCATCTGCGGCGAAAGGTTCTCTCATTTACCCAAGATTCTGCTGTCCACCATTACAAATATACAAACATAAAGTAGACATAACCTACCTCACCTCTACGCAGAGACAACAACACTCCAGTTGACCTTGCCCTGCGTATGAGAAGCCGGCCACCAGCATCAATTGGTATCGCATCTCGTCCCCTCCGATGCGGGTTGGTTAGGTATCAACTCTATCTACTCTTTCCGTATAACCGAACAAGCGCGACTCGCCCAGGTCCCTGCGAGCCAGTCCGAGTTAGTTTCGGGCTGCTGCAGCCGTCACACGTGTGTGCTTCGCGGGCATGCCTCAGTGTCAGCACCATTCGCTTTGTAGCATCTGATCTTGTCGGTCTCTACAATTCGTTCTAAACTTTGCCGCGACTCGTTCTAAATTGAGGGGCAACCAATGATTGGGGAGAGCTTTCCGCGGTTGCCAAGCTCGTTGCTATTCGACGCGTCTTTCGTTTCCGCTTGGGGCCAATTGGGACACTGCCGCGCCCTCCGTCACGGTGCAGCAGCAGCTCCCAGAGTGTGCGTCCCTGCGTCACCGTGGGCCGTCTGTTGTCCTCGTCACCGCATCAACCAAGAGGAAGACCCTGGGAAGATTTGCATGGGGCGGACGGGTCAACTTGTCAAGTGTCTCAACGCCCAAAAGCAAAATGTCCATCTGTCCAGTGGAAATTGGGGGTTCTGTGGCAAGCCGCAAAACGGTCTGCTAGCCAGGGATCCGGATGCATGGGGGTCCCGCGATATGCAATCTGCAATCCTCCTCTCCGCTGCCCGACCTTGGAGGAACACACCCGTCGGTATTCAACCACAGCCAACCAACCCGTTCCCCGTGCAGACGCCCGTCACGTAATCTGTCCGCTGTGTTGCTTTGCCGAGGATCGCAGAAAGCTCACATCTCGTTTCCTGGGACGACCATCGATGAGCCAAGTGTTTACGGAAGTCAGCAGGGGTTCTCGCAACATCCAGATGCCTTCTTGTGCTACATACCTGGTCTACATCCTACAGCAGTCGACGTGGACTCTCAGCACTCGCGCATAACTGTCACCGGCTGACAATGGCATACAGAAACGACCAGGGATTGGCTGTAGGTATATCTGGACCCGAGCGGTGGCTTGTCTCACGTAATGGATTGATGGTTTTCTTTTCCAACCAACGGTACGAATACTTGTCACTTGTCATCCGGAACAATTGGCTGACCTAGCAGCCCAGCCCGATGAAGGTCACTGACAACTACATTCGCCGTGCGTTTGTGGACATCAGTTAAGCCATTAAAAATTGCGCCATGCTACAAGGCCGGTCGACCACTGAATAGATATCTGACTGACTCTACATGGACTCTGTTGACCTGCAGTTCAAAGCAGTCGGAGCAAGCTCAGTTGCGGTCGGCTATAGGCCTATCAAAGGACTAGTGGACACTCGTTTGAAGGGACATCGATACAAAATCGATACAAAACCGCATCGCCTAAGTTTCTGATACAGACCATCATTTCGTGGGATATTGTTTTGCCAAGGCCAATGACCAATCACAGACCACGATTCCCGGCGCTGTGCGTTTGTTTTCTTAACAAGGTACTGCTATAGCCCTAGAATACACCGCCTGCCTCATCGTCTCGCAGAAGCGGGGCTCAGCAGGCTTCTGTTCCGAACTCCCTCCACCTGCAATGCGAACTATCACATTTGAGACCTACATATCCGTACATGGCAGGGCAGCGCGTCTTTCAAAAGCTCAACACCAAGTCGCTATATGCGGCATTCGGAAGGTTTGATGACTCGAGCGGGCAGACCCAATCGGCGATCTAGCCGCAATTCGCATTTGAATCGCCTCGCCTGAGCTATAGAATAAGGTTCCATCGAATTAGTCAACCTTCAATGGAGCATCATCAAGCCTCGAAGCAGCCCGCTAGACCGGCGCCGGTGTCGAAGTCTGAATGGCAAAGGTGGCTTCTCAAGATTTTAAATCAGTCATATCGAGAGAAACTCCTGACAAGCTCGCTCATCCTTACGAGTCGCTAACCGGATCGTTGATTTGCTTCCTTTTAGCCAGGGGAAACACTAGTCCTCTGGCGCCATTCAACTCCGAGCCCGGGTTGCTTCGAGTGCCCAGCTTCTGCCGCTAGAGTCCCAACAGACGCGCATCATCCTATCCCGCCCTCGTGTGCGGATACATATTGGCGGAGTAGGCTGGTCACCGCACCGCCGTTGCACTTAGGGGCACCTGCTTACTGACACCACTCTGAAGCCCAACCTTGCCTTGGTAGACTTGGACTAGCATGCGATGGCAGAGACAAGAGAGGGCCCGAGCAGGCCAGGGGACGCCTCCTTTTCTTTCTGACACGGACTCCGGATGGCGCTCTCTGTCCTATTCCGTCCGTCCTTCCCGTTTTCCGTCCTCCCGGGCCTGCCTGTGTCCTAGGCGGCGTCCGCAACGCAGTCTTCTTGCTCTCCTTTCTAAAAACTGCAAACATACTCCGTACACGTGGACTGATAATTCGGGAAGCACTGACCAACGCAGATGGCCAAAGTTGTTTGGCGCGATCTCCCAACCCGTTTCCCGTTTCCCGTTTCATGGGGGCTCCGTCTTGTTTGGTGATCCATTGCCGCCCGCCTTCCTACGGGATTCGCAAATCCATCCAACGTTGGGGGGGGTCTTTTTTGAGTTGAGTACGTGTGAGATGAGTTGACATTAAATTCAGCCAAAGTTTCGTGCGAGGATGCTGGCATGGCTGGCAACCTCTACAGACGGGATATTTACTTCCTGGCTTCGGAAGCCGAAACAGCCGGCCAGAATTGCAGGAAGTTAGACTTATCCATTGCCATAGTAATCGCTATAGTATACTTCGTCTCTCTCTTTTTGGTGTGTTCAGATGGCACCGAGATAGTGCTTCTCTGTAGACGGGTCAATCCAACATTCTACCTAGACATCCTCTGCGCCGTCTCTCTAGAAGTTCAGATATCGTGGGTTATCTTACTTCTTACTAGACCCGCTTCGTCCGTACAGTGTCGGTTTCCAGGCGTTTGGTCATCCGCTTCCCGGAGACGATTGCGGGTACGGGGGAGACGCACGCCATTTGCTGGGTTACTCGCCGCTGGATCGTATCGCACACAGCAGACAATGTAAACAAGTCGAAGAGGATCTTCCATCCCTGTGTGAGATCACTTCGAGTGTGCATTGTTGTGGTGGTAGGGGAGGGATGGCCGACATGTCCCGTGTGGCAAATGCCGACTGGGGCATGTGATGTCCAGCCACTGCAACTCGGCTGCCACGGGCGGGCTCTGCGGTCTGCTGGCATCGGGGCCGGGTTCCCCACGCTGCGGCCCAAATCACATGCAGCTTGGGGGGGAGGGGGTAAGCTTCCGCCGGTCCAGCCGGGCAGCCCCAATGACATTCACTACACCTTTGTATCTATGCGATTTTAACTTCAAACGTCTCTCACAGGCTGCGCTCATATCAAAGGTAGTGAGCTTGACCGCGCTTAGCTACCCACGCGGAAGAGAAAGACATATCGCGCCACCTCTGTCTCGTCTCATCACCTTACCTTTTCAGCGAAGCGCATCGCATGCTCAGCAGCACTGCCGGGCGGCTGTCCGCCAAATCATGACGTGACCTCCCCAAGACGTCAACCCGCCAGCAAACCATACTACCGCCGGCGCATGCCGCTCATCTGGTCGCACCCTCCATCACCACCACCACCACCATATTCTCGGGGCCAAGCTACGGACCATGGATGCGTATACGGCCGACCTATTCATATCCCGCGACGATGCCTCCGATCATCAGGCGCAGGCCCAGCCGCCTCCGACGGCCGTGGTCGACGATTGGCCGCACGATTCCGACGTAAGCGAGGGCACCCCCTCCCAGAAATCGCCCTCCGGCCTGCGCTCGCGCATCGCAAACAATCTCGGCAAGAAGACGAGCATCCAAGATCGCCTAGTTGAGAGGTGAGTTGGTTGCCAAGCTACAATGATAACAACAGCAGATGTCTCTGCTGGGAAAAACTAGACACTCACTAACGGTCGACAACAGGCTGCTCCAACAGGTCATCCCCGAGAGCTCCGATGGCATCACCAGCGGCGGCGACGACGCCCTCGCCCCGGGCTTCTCCCCGGACAAGACGAGCACCTTTTCCGAGCGGCCCAACTTCAACATCACCGCAATGTCCAACAACTTCCGGCGCTTCAACGCCCGCATCGGCGTCGTCTTCAAGTTCCAGGCCCGCGTCGTCCGCCTCCTCAGCTGGCGCCGCCCGACCCACACCCTCTCCCTCCTCGCCGTCTACACTTTTGTCTGCCTGGACCCCTACCTCTTGACCGTCGTTCCGCTTGCCGGCTTCCTCCTCGCCGTCTTCATCCCCTCCTTCCTCGCCCGCCACCCAGCCCCGCCCTCCGGTACCCTCTCCTCGGAGCAGTCCGTCGGCTACTCCCCCAAGGGCCCGCCCTTGGCCCCGGCCCGGACCGTGAAGCCCGTCAAGGAGCTCAGCAAGGACTTCTTCCGCAACATGCGCGACCTCCAAAACTCAATGGACGACTTTTGCGTCGCCCACGACGGCGTCGTCAGCACCGTCCTCCCCATCACAAACTTCTCCAACGAGGCCCTCTCCTCGGCCCTCTTCCTCGCCCTCACCCTCACCACCGTCCTCATGACCACCTTTGCCTCCCTCCTCCCCTGGCGCCTCATCGCCCTGCTCGCGGGCTGGGCCGCCATCCTCTCGGGCCACCCCGCCATCGCACCTTTACTCACGCACACCCACGACACCCACGTCGCCCCGCGCGAGGCCCACGCCCGCTCCAGCGTCGATGCCTGGATCGCGGGCGACATCATACTCGACTCGGCGCCCGAGACCCGCGAGGTGGAAATCTTTGAGCTTCAACGCGCCTCCCACGACGAGTGGGAACCCTGGCTCTTCTCCCCTTCTCCGTACGACCCGCTTTCCCAACCCCGCATCGCCGGCGAGCGGCCCCGCGGCACGCGCTTCTTTGAGGACGTGCTGCCACCCGACGGGTGGGCTTGGTCCGAGAAGAAGTGGGCGCTGGATCTGTGGAGCAGGGAGTGGGTGGAGGAGCGCATCAT
Organism: Colletotrichum orchidophilum; assembly: GCF_001831195.1. NCBI lineage: Eukaryota > Fungi > Ascomycota > Sordariomycetes > Glomerellales > Glomerellaceae > Colletotrichum > Colletotrichum orchidophilum. The sequence continues at coordinate 153,354 of NW_019173037.1, forward strand.
TACGGGCGTCGAGGTTGAGACGGAGGGGGAGCGGTGGGTGTATGACATGTATGATGAGAATGGCGGCGGCGGCTTTGGGGTGGTAGACTCGCCGACAACGGGGAAGGGCAAGGCGAGGGTTCCTCCTGGGCCGACGCCGAGCTGGGAGGAGGGCGAGGACGGGACGGGACGGAGGGGGGAGTGGAGGCGGCGAAGGTGGGTTAGGCTTGTGAAGAGGAGAGCTACGATGAGTACGGCTTGAAAGGGGGGAGTGTTGGGAAGGATGGTTTTTGTATAGTATGGTAATGATGAATGACATGATATTCGTGGGCCACTTGCTTCTACTTTAATTAAACCAATGATGTTGTGTCACGGCAGAGAAAAGATTCCAGCAGGTAGCTCGATTCATGGACAAGACAGTCTACGGACCCCCCTTCCCAAGGCTGATCATCTTAACACGGGGATAATGGACCACGTATCACACGGACGCTAGCCACATCTTTTGAAGTTGCGGATCATCATCTTGCCTGTAGTTTATCTACGACTTCGTTGCCAGCCCAGCCAAGAAACCTGAATGGGACGTCCATATGCGTGGATCGATTTGGTCAGGAGTTCCTCTCCCCCGTTTCGCTTCGCTTCTCCTTCTCTGCCTTTTCTCAGACCAAGTCTAAATGCAGCCCGTCCGGCGTGCCAGCCGTTAAAAAAAACGTTCCACCAAAGCCCAACCAATACCAACTGGAAAAGAATACGGCAGAGGAGATTCCCTCGTTCCGTTTCTCGGACCAGGCGGGCATCCATCGATATGTCCCGTGACTTTGAACGTAAAGGTATCCCGTTCCGCTAATCCAAGCGTCCCTCGGATAGAATCCACTAATCCCCCCTTCCATATCACGTCGATTTATGTTGGAATACGATATCCCGCCACCGCGAGAAGAGAAAAAAGTGAAGAATCAACAGAGCAACCTTCATCAAATCATGAAGCCGTATTCTGATCCGCAAGGACCATCTTGTCAAGAATCTTGTGCACGCCCTTGGTCAACCCGCGGCCCTCGTCAATATCGTCAGCAATCGTGCGCGCGCGGGCAATCAGCACGCCGACGACCTGCTTGGTATACTCGAAGCTGCCAGTGCTCTCCATGCGCGCGACGGCGAAGCGCTTGACTTCGACGTCGTTCGTCTTTTGTCCGAGGATGTTGATGAGCTGCAGGTTGGACGGGTCGGAGCGGATGCTGTGGATGATGGGGAAGCTGAACTTGCCCTCGGTCAGGTCCTCGCACATGCCTTTATTGTCCGAGTACTCCTTGCTCGAGAGGTTCATGTAGTCGTCGCGGATCTGGAAAATGAGGCCCATGAGGTTGACGAGCTCGGAGCAGTCCGTCAGGCTGCGGGACTCGGCCTGCATGAGCTTGACGCCCAGGCGGAAGAGGCCGCCCGTCTTGTTGCCAACCATTTCGAGGTAGTCCTCTTCGGTGGGACAGGTGAGGGTGTCGCGCCAAAAGAGGTCCATTCCTTGGCCGCGGTGGAGGTGGACGAGCTCTTCGGCGAAGATGGAAATAGTTTTGGGGTTCTTGAGGCGCTGGAGCTCCTGGAGGGCGCAAAAGTAAATGTAGTTTGCCGAGTTAATGGTCTGGGCGACGCCAAAGATGTTGTGGGCGACGGGGAGGCCGCGGCGGAGGGAGGACGAGTCCTCGACGTCGTCGATGAGGAGGGAGGCCGTGTGCAGCATGCCGACGACGTTTGTGATAACGTCGATGCTGTCCTGGGGCACCTCGAGCCAGACGTTGAAGGCCTGGATGAGCTGGGCGCGAAAGTCCTTGCCCGGGTGGGTGTAGAGGTAGTCAAAGGGGCCGGTGATGACCTTGTCCTTCTCCTCGGGCCAGGTTTTGCGAGTGAAGTTCAGGTCAGAGGTCGCGTAGCGCGAAGGGTCCGGGGGCGGGGGAGGCTGCATCGTGAGGGTAAAGGAGGTGGCTAGGTTGTTCCCTAGGGAGGGACGGCGAGACCGACGGGAGGAGTGCGAGAGCGAGTGCTTGTGAGCGTGGGAATGGCCGTGACCGTGGCCGTGACCGTTGTTGGTGTTGGTGTAGTTGGCGCGGGAGAGCCAGTCGGTCTCGGGGACGGTACGGAGGGGCGCTTTCGAGGTCGCGGGCATGGGCGCGGCCGCGTGGGCGGAGAGGGAGACGGGGGCGGCGGCGGCGGACTGGTGGCCGATGGACGATTTGCGCGAGGGGATGTGATTTGGCGGGGAATGAGGAAACGTGGAGGAGGGGTTGTTATTTGTAGGATCTGAGGACTTGTCGGCGGCTTTGTCTAAAGGAGAAGAGGACGGCGAGGACGCCCACGGGTTCTTAGGCACCATTGCGAAAGGGAGCCTTCTCCAATGGTCCGGCTGCCAGGGGAAGAAGCGTGGCTTCTTATGGATGTCTGGTAGGGAGGACCTGGTCTCACCACCACCAGCAGAAGCTACAGCTGCGGGAGCTCCAGCTGTTGGCTCAAGCTCAACAGAGCTCGCGTGGGTTGGGAATGCGGCGTGGTGGAGCTCTGGCTGGTGGGTTGTGGTAGAATCGGTCAGCTGGCGCCGCTGCTGTAAGCCCGTGTAAACGTCACCACTTGCTCAGCCAAGGTGAAGTTCTGCCTGGGGGGGGAGGCATGGTGAATTGGTGTGGGAGCGGATAGGATAGGACCGGCTTTGCGGCAGGCAGTCGATTGCCGCATATGCGAGTGCTTTTCTGCCTGTGTCTGTATTGGTTCATTGACCACGTGCATGTGCTGCCTTTCGGCGGGGAACAAAACGAAATGTAGACCGTCATGACTTTTTTGCGAATAGGACCTTTTCTCCACCCCATGCTGCAAGGGAATTGGCGAAGGCAAGGATGGTGTGCAGTCAGAAAGAGCAAAGGGGAACAAGGCCAAGCTGGGTCACTGAACCTTGCTTGGAATCTCCTTGGTGAGAGGGTGAGGCGGGTACCTGATGAGTCCTAGACAGACCTGCAGTAGGCAGACAAGGAGGAGAAAGCATGGGAGAAAGCAAAGTAGCAAGCCAATTAATGTTGGAGATGGGCATTCACATGTCAGTGGAAAGCAGCTTGCGCACCTTGAACATGCAGCACCAGGAGAAGCAGTAGCTATAGCTGTGGCAGTTGCTGATGGAGCCTCAAAGTGCCCAGGCAAGTACCCTCGTTGGTGGAGCTCTTATCGGGTGATGGTGGGGAGATAAGGCAGGTAGGTATTCGGGCTTCAGTCGAGGCCGAAGGTAGCAAAGACGTCATTCAATTCGCGGCTGGTCTTTGGGGTCGGGATTCCGTCGACGCCGAGCTCCAGACGGGCGCCGCGGACTTTGGTCCGGGCCGTAGGTGGAGCGACGATGCAGGGAAAAGCGGAACGGAAACGAGGAGAGAAGCTTTGGGCCCGGGAAACTCGGCCAAGTCTTGACTCGTCAAGCCGTTGTTTGCCTGCCTGCCTGAAGGCCGGAGGGGAGTAAATGGAGCGGAAAAGGAGAAGAGGAAAGAAGACGAAGAGCAACCGGGTGGGCGAGGAGAAAGAGAGAGGTTCGTGCGAACGCTTCGTCTTAAGAATCGGCGCGGAGCACGGAGGAGACACGGACACCACCCCCCTCGAGCGAACCTGGAAGCAATGGAGAAAGGGCTTCTAGAAGAAGACGAGAGCGAGCCATTGGATTAGCCTCGATGTACCGCGTAAGATAAGGTAGCTCTCGGATGTCATCCAAAACTCTCTTGATCCGCGTGCTTGTCGCCCGTCCTGTCACCCCTCGCCCATGTGCTTCCTAATGCTTCATCCTGCCGAGCTCGCTAGACTCTGTTGCATTGTGATAGCATCCGGCAGACCGAGACAGAAACGTTACGGTGAAGAAAGAGAGAAGAGAGAGACAGAGGCAGCTTACTCCGACTCGGAGCAACTCTAGACACTTGAATGTGCCATCCCCTCGCGCCTCCAGGTTTCATCTGCGTTAAGTGCTGGTCTTAAGCACCCGCAGCTGCTGCGACGGGGCCGGCAGATAATTATCCCATTCGACAGCGCAACTCTGCAGAAACCAAGGCATTTCAGGGTCACGGTCAATGCCAAAGCCTCGCTTGTTCCTATCTGCACCTGATGCATCAAGAGATGGATGACTGAAGCCTTGAACCCTGCCCTCCGAGGTTCCCTGTACTATAGTAGGAGAGCTCATGCGAGACGGGAAAGCCCAAGATGCTTAGTTGCCGGCCCGTGCCCCCACGATGCGCCAAACGCAGCCCAATGACCCCAGTGGCCCTAATCGACCCGCTTAGCTAAGAAACGGCTGCCAACTTGGCCAGTCAGAGAGCAGATTTTCTCTTTGGGCCGTACTAAATCCCCATCCCAACGTGCTGGATCGACCCGGTTGCCGGGGCAATAATCGTCCAACGCAACACAAACAACCCGCATTGTCCACCTCCCAGGAAGTTGCCTCGTCGCTTCTCAACTCTGCTGTCTTTCCCATGAGTCCTATCACGCTACCGGGTAGTCTCTCATGAATGACCACTTGCGCATGCGCCCTCGCCATTGACTTTTCATTTCTGTCTTTCCACCCCCACCTCCCTCCGTCTCTACAATTGTCGCGCAATTGTGATACGCCCCTTTCTCCAGATCCCTAGGGGACTTGTCCTCGCCAGCATTCTTTTTCTCTCTTTTTGTATTAACATTTTCCAACGGTGCTGCTATTTTCCAAGCTCGAGCTCCGTCTCTATCCAACCCAGATCCGATACGGCGTCATTTCATTGCTAGCAATCATCAGCAAGTCGCATCAACGAGAAACCGCATCGTCTTTTTTTTGTCTTTGCCCTTTTACCACGGCCATCGGCGCCCGACAGCCCTTGATACCCACAACATCAATCAAGCCACCAAGCCACCGCCTACCAAAAGAGCACGATTGAGAACAATAGATATAATGGAGAACCTCCTCAGCCTCGCCTTTGACGGTCTCTCGTCCTACGACGGCCCCAAGGTCCGCAAGGGTCTGCGCCAAGTCGAGGGCCTCCTCGCCCAAATCTGCCTCTCGTCCCCGGCAAAATCAAGGTCACCCACAACCGACGACGATGCGTCCCACAATAGCGGGAAGTCTCTCGCGGACTTGTCCGACGACCCGGCCTTTCGCGAGTTCTTCAAGCTGCAAGAGGGGTTCGAGTGGAACGTGGCGCTGCGCCTTATCAACACGCTCGACCGTCTGATGGGCAAGGGTACCGACGGACAGAACGATCTCCTCATTCTCAGCTCTCTGGACCTGATCCAGGGCGTCTTATTACTGCACCCGCCCAGCAAAGCCCTCTTCTCACGAGAACAGAACATGAACGTACGTTTCACATTCTCTCTCCCGCTGCCGCTCTCCCTACAAAACACTAACTACAACCTGCTCAGCTCCTCCTCGACCTCCTCGAACCCGTAAACTGTCCCGCGATCCAGTCCGCCACCCTCCTGACCCTTGTCACTGCCCTCATCGACACCCCGACAAACACCCGCACCTTTGAGGCCCTCGACGGCCTACTGACAGTCACATCCCTTTTCAAGTCCCGCTCCACCGCCCGCGAGGTCAAGCTCAAGCTCGTCGAGTTCCTCTACTTCTACCTCATGCCCGAGGTCCCCTCCATCCCACGCGCCGACGTCCGCGCCTCCGTCCCGGCCATCCACCAGCGCAGCCCCAGCAAGCTTGCCGGCGCCTTTGGCAGCGCGGCTTCCACGCCCGCCTCTACCGACGCAAACCACGCCCGGAATCGCGCCGGTAGCGAGTCCGCCGATACCATGACGACCGAGGAGAAGCAGGAGCTGCTGGGCCGCCACCTGAGCAACGTTGAGGATCTCGTCAGGGACCTGCGGACGTGCACGCCCTTTGGTGGTGTCGTTTGCTAGTCTAGCAAGCATTTAGCTCATATCCGGCATCTGGTGTTTCAGGTTTCTCGTCATTTCGGAGGGGTTATTCTTTGTTTGCGAGCTGTTTTCTCTGTGATTGCATTCTCCACATTGTTTGGCGTTCTCGTGGAGGGTAAGGAATGTGATACAAAGGTTTCTCATACTTTGGCGTCGTCTTTCATGGAAACGTTGGCGAGGAGTTTCCCACTATTATTTTTTGACCAAGGGGAGTTGCTCATTCCAAAAGTTTCCCTCTATCTGAATCGCATAATACGTATTGTCAAGTTCGTCTCTTGAGTATCGTAGAAGCATCAGGAAGAAGAGAAGAAACGCGACATCTTTGTCTCTATCAGCTATATCATTATCGTCGCTATCGTTTGTACTACACAATTCCCGGGGCGTCTCAAAAGACAAGACTAGATTTTTGAAGACTTTGAACATCCCTAATATGTTTATTCAGAACCCCTTTCACTCCTATCTCTCTCTTTTCCTCTCTGATGGAGCGGGACCCGGTGACCTATCAAACATGCTAACACTCGCAATACTCCGCGGCGTCATCATCGACGGCGTCGGCACGATGGAGGAAGGCGGCGCCCCCGTTGAAGGCGAGACCATCTCGGACCCGTACAGCTCGTACCTCCCGTGCGTCGTCTCCTCAGACGGCGTCTGCATCTCCCGCGCCTCCTCTTCGGGAACGGAAGTCACGCTGTGGCCGTACCCGTACCCGTACCCCCTCTTCCCGCCCACCGAATCACCAATCTCCACGGGCGCGACAACATCGTTGGGCGAATGCGCCTGCAGCGGCACGCCCCTCCCTCGACCGGGCGTACCCGCCGTTCCGGCTCCGGTCTCGGTTCTCGACCCATCGGCGGCGGCGGCGGCAACGGTCTCCTCCGTCTCGGTATACGGCCCCGCAACGGCATCCGGACCAAAGTAATCCTGTGTCGCGCCCCGGCCGGGCCCGTTAGGTCGAGACCCGGACGTGACGTCCGACAAGGCGCGCACGCCGCGGCTAGGCCTCTCGCTCGCGGCGCCGGATACGCCCCTACTGCGACCGCCGCCGCTGCGCTGGGACATGGTCGCCGTGCCCGTGACAGTCCCCCGCCTACGCCGGCGACGTACAAAACAAAACCACGCCAGCACGCCCGCGAGAGCACACCCGACGACCGCAATACCAACCCCGATTCCCGCCTTCGCGCCAGCCGATAGGCCCCCTCCTGCCCCTCCGCCTCCATCCGGAACCGTCGTGTACTCCACGTCGCCCCCCGTGGCCGTCGGGTTCCCCGGCGCGCAGGCCGCGGTCCCGCTGACGACGGTGCAGTGCATGAGGTTATCGCAGCAACCTGCCTGCCCGTCGTCGCACGCGTGCTGCGTGGTCGCGGTACATCCCGGGTCGGCGGGGGTCAGCGCGGCGGAGGACGAGGGCGCCGGCGCGGAGAGTGTGCTCAGGCAGCCGCCGTTGGAGATGCATGTTTGGCCGTAGGCGCAGCAGCCGCCGCCGAACTGGGATTCGCAGCGAAAGGCCGAGACCGAGGGGCATGCACGGCCGCAGCAGGCTGAGGATGTCGAGGTGGTGGTGATGATTACGACGGACGCGCTGCCGGCTGTGGCTGTGGCTGTGGTTGTGGCCGCGGCGGCGGATCGCGAGACGGAGACGGTGGCGGTTGTGGTTACGGTCATGATCGTTGGGCATTGGTAGGCTGTCGCCGGGCAGTTGGAGTCGCAGGTCGAGCCGACGGGGCAGCACCACGGCGAGCTGTCGGGTTTGACGTAGCAGTAGTTTGTGTTTGCGCAGCAGGACTCGGGGTGGCCGACATCGACGCCTACGCGTATTTCTTTAGTTCATAACCTTGGTGATGGGCGAGACCACATCCTTCCTTTTTCATTTCCATGGGATGGGGAGATTTGAAGCCAAGGATGGACACAAAACTAAGGACATCAAGTGTTTGAAATAGGTCTCTGCTTACAGGAATGGTAATTTGGTTTGCATATCCCGCCGTCGCGGACGGCGAGCTTTGGTGCGTCGATGAAGAAGCGCGGAACGAGTCCGGCGCCCCCGACAACGGCCGGCGACATGTCGACTGCGGCGTACCTCTGTCCGGTAGCCGCACTGCTGCCGGCAACGGCGGCGGCCGCCGCCAGCGCGGTGATTGCGGGTGCCTTCATCCTTTTCTTTTCCCCCAACCCACCAGTGTAACTGCGACTGAGACAAGCTCCGAAGGCGATATTCTCACTCTCTTTCGCTCAAGAGCATATCGTCTAAATTCATGCGGCCGTTGAGAGGTGAGATGTCTTGCTATGGGGGGTGTAAAGGAGATGAGAAGCCGAGGAGGAGGAGGAAGAGGAGGACGGGGAAAGTTTGTGTGTGGCGACGAGGCAAACGCGGCTGAAAGTGGAAATGGGCAGAGAGAAAAAGAACATGGGAAAGGCAAGGGACACTGAACAATGATAAAGCAAGCCACTCCATGGGTGGAGGAAACGTGACAGTAATTATTGTAAGATGGCTGCACGGAAAGGCTGCTGCTGCTGCAGTTGCATGCGCCGAGATGCAGGGTAAAGTAGCATCATCCATCATGGGAAAAAGAGGACCATGTAAGCAGAAACCCCATTGCCCCCTCGAGAACACCCACCGTCCCTTTCTTCAGGAGTAACTTGTCTTCTTCCGTCTCACATCTTTATACGGTTTGCACATGAGCTACCCCAGGATGAGGATATCGAAGAAACGGCCTTTTCTATCCGACCCCAGTTTGTAACTCCAATGACAGGCGCGAAGGGAAAACCACTTGATTTGCGTACCAGTTTGTTACACCTAGAGGCTGGATCTGAAAAGCAGAAGCGGAGGCAATTGTACTGCTCACTTTCCTCTCTCGGCCGCCGCCGAGGGAGTCGCCAACCGTTTGTGATGATGATTGGTGGCCTGCTCTGATGTCTTGTCTTTCCGTTGGTTGGTTCGTGGGTGCGTCGTTGCTGGGCCGCTGGGCTGCATATCGGGAGACCACCCACGCCGAACCCCCTCCCCCCTTCCCTCGTGGCGACGCAAATCATACCCTGGTGGCTTCTGAATTCGGCGTTTCCCCGTTTCGATCAAAGTTGGCGAGGAAGGGGCTCCAGCAAGCTGCCTATCGAAGCACAAGATTGGGGCAATGTGGCGCAGTTAGGAAAATGATTATGGAACATATGGATTGTTTGCGAAGAGGTCTTGGATGGAGGTCATACTCGTGAGTCCAATCAACAGCTTGCCAGTATAACGGGGGATGCGAGCCGCTGTTATCCTGTCAGGGATGAGACGCAAGAAAACGACTGTGAGATGGTCGAATGGTAATGACTCCAGCATGAAGGAAAGTCAGCGAAACCGCGCAAAGTCGCGGGTTGAACCTCCAGATCCGACGAAGAGGGCACTTTACAACCCAGAAACAAGTGCCGGAGGTCCTGAGTCGCAGAGGAGCGGATAGGAAATTCGCCGTTGATGAGAGTGGTCATATTTGTTGAAATGATAAAGGGACATAGCTACTCATCAAAAGTCGGAGAAAACCACCAGTCAGAAACACTACCGTCGTAGAAAATAAAACGAAAATTAAGAGCGAAGCTTTCAGGCCCGGCCCGTCCGCCCAAGCACTTCTCCTCCCGACGGACGGCCCCAAACGCAGAAAGAAGCCTAGCTCGCCGGGCGCGGGGCCTCGACACCATCCCGCTAGCGCCCGACCGTCCCCCCCTTCCTCCCCGCAGAACCTATCGAGGTACGGATAAAAACGGCAGAATCCCGTGGGCGGCACGGGCGGTCAGACAGCCGAAGAGCTGGAACCCCACCACTTTTACCTACCCCTCCACCAAACGCCCCTCGCCAGCCCCTCGGATCAAACTTGCCTTTTGTCCATTTTTTGAAGATATTCACAAATAAGAACACCCGAAACCCCCCGCCCTTTCCATCCACGACGTGCGACGCGACAAAGCGCAACTCCGAACCATTACTCATTGGACAAACAGAAGAAGCAATAGAAAAAGGAGGGAAGACAAGAGAAACAAGAAGGGAAAAAGAACCCTTGGGGGAAACCAGCCTCGTCCATAGAATCCCCTCAAACTCATCATCAAAACCGCAAAGCAACCAAAAATGACGACAATACCAACAACAGTAGCCCTCCCGCCGGCATCGACATCGACTACGACGACGACAACATACTCATCACCACCGCCGCCAGAGGGCCAATTCCCCCTGCCCCCCCTCCTCAAAAACCAATCCTCAACCCCGCCGACCCTCATCACCCAAGGCGCAGAAGCCCGCCTCTACCACACAACCTTCCTCTCCCCCCACCGGCCCGCAGCCCTCAAATACCGGCCCCCCAAACCCTACCGCCACCCGACCCTCGACGCCCGCCTCACCCGCGCCCGCATCCTCGCCGAAGCCCGCGTCCTAGCAAAATGCCGCCGCGAGGGTTGTCCCGTGCCCGCGCTGTACGCCCTCAACGAGGTCGCCGGATGGCTCATGCTCGAATGGATCCCGGGCGCACCCGTCAGGGTGCGGATCAACGAGTGGCTCGGCGAGCGGACGACGGAAGCAGCAGAAGCAGGACAAGGAGGAGGATCAGAATCGACGGCCGTGGGTAACACCAAAAAAGACGCGACGGGCCTCAGGAACCTCATGCGGAGAATGGGCACCGCGATAGGCAAAATGCACAAGATCGGCATCGTCCACGGCGACCTGACAACGTCCAACATGATGCTCCGCCCACCGCCAAAGTCCTCCGCAACCTCCACGTCCACCTCCACCTTGGAACAACGTGACGACCCCCTTGAAGGCCAAGTCTTCATCATCGATTTTGGCCTCGCGAGCCAGAGCACCTCGGATGAGGACCGCGCCGTCGACCTCTACGTCCTCGAGCGCGCCTTTGGCAGCACACACCCGCGCGCCGAGGCCTACTTCCAGGACGTCCTGGACGCCTACCGCGACTCGTACAAGCAGGCGTCCGTGACGCTAAAGAAGCTCGAGGACGTGAGGATGAGGGGTCGCAAGAGGAGCATGATTGGCTAGACAAGGCGGTAGTGGAAACATTTTCTTTACAAGCAGAGTCAACCTTCACTCTACTTGCAGAGAAATCGTAAAGGATCTAAAAAAAAAATTGACAGCATAGAAAAGAAAGTCGAGTCAAATTGATACCCATAGAGTATTTGGCGTGTTTAGCCGTTTCTACTTGATTTGCTACGTCGTCATCCCTCTCCCCAGGTACTCTTTTTGTACCTTGTTCCGTCCAACATGTGGTGCATTCTGTAGAGATGCCGTCTATAATTGCCACAAAAGTTTGACAAAACCCCGTCCCAATAAACACCGACGCCAGGTATAAAGTAATAATGCCGTGTGATATAAAACGCCGTGTCATGCTATTATGAGTTTATTTCCATACCCGACTTTCGAGACCCAGCTCATTGTGTGAGCATTTTGTCGAGGCGCAACTTGGTAGTTACACGCAAGCACTGTCCCAGTCTGCTCTAATCCTGTTTGACGAGACACTTTGTCTCAAACCACTTTGCAAATCGCACCGTCGGAACATCGAACAAGCGCCAAAAAATATCGGCGGCCCAAATGACTGCGGGAATGCAGCCGAAAGATCCTAGAACGAATCCGGCATTGTACCACCAGCCCTCGAGGCCGGTGATGGCGTAAATACGCCTCTCAATCATGTAGCCAACGGTGTGCATGACCGGGCCGTGCATAAGGTAGAGGGCATAGCTGATCTTGCCGAGATACTGGATGGGAGCGAGGTTGAAAAAGCTTTTCCATCTAGGAGAGTGGCCGACGCAAAGAACGAAAATGACAGCTCCGATAGACTGCCAAAATCGGTAACCTTCCTCCTCCCACCACTTGGGAATGAACGTGCAGAGCCAGACCCAACCCGGAGTGATTTCGTAGTTAATGTCCGGCTGGCACATGAAGTAAATGGCGAGAATGCTGAGCATCGCCCAGAAGAAGCCCTTGAGACGGTTCCCCTGGGGTTGAGCCGCACCATTCGCCGGAAGGACCGAGGGTTGCTGTGCAGGCGTGTTGTTGCCCATGATCATGTCGTATTCCGCAAGCATCATGCCAAAGTAGAACAGCAGCAGCTCCCAGCGGTTGTTGCGGTAGGTGAAAGCGATGATTCCTGAGAGGAAGAGCAAACGGAGTCGGGACCGTACGCGAGCCAACCCGATGAGGGTGATGAAGAGGTACATAGAACAGCGGAACTCCACCGGGATAGTCCACAAGTGAACATCGTACGCTAATGTTGTAAGCAAATCACGCTGTACGGGTTTTCCTAAATGGCCACTTACATGTGCTGCCACCAAAGCGCTCCCAGCCAAACACGTGAACAAACTTGAACATACTCCAGACCCAGTCGTAAAACTGTTCCGAAAAAGTGTCCAGAGGCTTTGGGTGAGGCTCCATGACGTTCTTATGGAAAGCTCGGTCAATGGCAAAGTCTCTTGTCCACTCGTAGACTCCGAGCTGGAGCAAGATCATGATGCCAAAGGTCGAAATGGCAGTCGGCATATACAGTCTGATGAATCGACGAAAAATCAAAGACGTCGTCGTCACGGAGAATTCCTCAAGGTTTCCGGCTCTGGCGAGCTTGATCGGCTTCATGGATAGAGCGTACCCGGAAATGACGAAGAACAGACACACCGCTGGGGGCCCTTGGTAGAAGAGTCGAAAGAACGGCATTTTGAGGATGTGATAGTTCTTTTCTGAAGAACCCCAGCCCTCGGCAATGATGAAGGCTTGGTAGAAGTAGTGGCAGAAAAAGACAAAGAGCGCTGCCAGGCCTCGCATGCCGTCGAGATATGATGTCGGGAAAAGCTTGTCGGTTCGGCCTCGCTCTCTCGTGAATCGGCTCTGGACGAAACTAGGTAGCAGGAAGATGAGGCCGCGGATCACCGTAACCCTCCATGGTATGGCCCGCGCATAGCCGACGACACCCCGGTGGACAGTCGACCATCGTGGTATCGCAAAGCGGACTTCGAGGTCGGCCCTACCACTCTCGCTCTCGATGTCGGACAACGTCTTCTCGTCCAGGAGGCCCATACCCTCTTCGTGTGAAAGGGACACTTTTGAAGCAGCGTGTCCGTTCATTGTCCTGCAATGGCACCAGCGGCTTATTCGAGCTAGGAGGGACGTGGTTGGTGGGTTATAAGGGAGGCTCTGGTGGCCAGGCTACAGGACAGGTTGGTAGCAAGCACGAGTTGGTTGAACAGGGCCAAATAGGGTCAAATGGTAAAGGAAAGGGGAGGCGGAGGAGGGAACGTGGTGGTTTTGATCCGGAAGGCCCCTGGTATTCAGACGATCTTGGATCTGCAGAAGGGAGGGGCGAAAGGAGAGTGACGGTCGGCAAGGGCAGGTAAGTGTAATTGGGACCAGACACAGACAGGGCCTGTGAGAAAGGATGTTTGCCGAGGAGGAGGTGCCGCCGCTGGCTGGGTGTTGCTGAGTATTACTGGGTGATGCTGGATGCGGCTGGGCGTGCCCTGTGTCTTGTCTCGTCTCGTCAACGAGCCCGTGACCGTGACCTTGACCTTGACCTTGTTGACCTGGGCTTAAGCAGGACCTTGGGATCCAAGACCTAGGATACCTCCGCGACGTAGCAAAGGCGTGGGCCCTTGATCAGAGGGGTTGTGGAGAACGGGAACAGGCAGGTAGGCTCTGAGAGAAAGAGATTGGTGCAGAACAACCGTGAGAGCAAACAACCAAAACCGAAAAGAAAAGGGTCCGGCTGGGCTGAGATCGGAATGACGCCTCAGCGCATAAATGAGTTGAGGTGCTCGTCTGGCAATAAGAGGCAGACAGGATGGAAGGATGTGGGGTGAGGCAGGCAGCTGTAACCTCAAAAAGACGGGACTTGAGGCGAGCAGAGTTGGGAAAGAGCGTCAGTATTGTGGATAGAAGGGGCCTGTTTCAGGGTGTGAAAGAGTGGGAAAGCTTCAAGTGTGGCAGCTATGACGGGTTTGTGGAGGGATGCACCATGGATAGGCCAGGCCCAGAGAGTGCAAGATGAGATGTGCCTGTGCTAAATAGAATGTGCAGACGCTTCGTTTCTCCGTACAGTACCGTCTTCCTTGGTGTATAATGATTGTGTGTCTCTGCCTCGGATGGCAAGAGAAAGGGAGAGGAGGGGGGAGGAACTCTTTCCGTTATTGTTGAGTTCGAGGGCCCCAGGAACCATTGAAAAAGGGACGAAGGAAGGATAGGGCCTGCCCAGTCTCAGTCTGTTCGTTCCTGTCGTGTCTTGTCGTGTCTGACACGGGAAAAGGCAAGAATGACGGGACTAGCAAACTGCAATTTTGGTTTGATGGATGGGAAGGCAGCTGAAAGGTACGCCACGGCGGGCAAAGAGAAAGGGCTCGAACCACGAGGATGGGAAAATCCCAGCCGAGGCGCAGACGTCAAGCAAGCCAGGAGGGAGAATGAGCGCTGACTGTGCACCACACTCTCTGCTGATGATCGGATTTCTCGACTCGTGCGTGGGCGTGTGTGAGTGTGGTAGGTGAGCAGACTCGATGATGAGCACGGCCGCCGACGGTCCAATGAGCCAAAGGCAATAGAAGGGATGAAACGATGGAAGTAAGCCGGTCGAGACAAGTACGAATAATGACCGAGAGAGTGGTTGAGAGAGAAAGACTATGTGCGATGAGACGGGCAGTAAATTGAAAGGGGAGAAACAAAATAGCCTCTTCCAATCCAAACTAGATCAACTCTATCAGGCCAGGACGGTACAACTGATCTACAAAGCGAAGGTAGCTTCGTAGCTAGGTAGGAACTTGCAAGTAAAGTTATCGCTCCAGAAACATCGGGTCCAGTCGAGGAGACCGGGGACTTGGGGTAGTAAATAGAACGGGGCCCGCGGTTTCACACTTTTATGAAATATCGAAGCACGTCCAAGAAAGTGGTAGAGGCGGCCGATTGACCAAAACAAGCAAGGACGGCAAATAAAGGGGAAACAGGGCAACAATAATGAACCGGGAATACCATATGAATGAAGCGAGACTGCAGGATAATGCTAGGAATGCGGAATTGGCAAATGATAACATCCCTTCCTTTGTGCCTCTTTCTTTATGTCGTTATGCAAATGCATCCGCAAATCGCATCATTTGGGTGAGGAATACCTCCATACCCAAATAAAAATTGAGAAACCACCAAAATCCAAGACAGAAAACAACTCCATGGAATGGTGCGTAACATGACTGGATATTAGACACTTGCCCAGTGTCTGAGATACGCAAGCCACACAGGATACGTAAAGGCCTGCGGAGACAGTCAATCAATATTGGATACAGTTTCTCCTCTAATGTCGTCGGCTCTTCTCCAATGAATGATCCAATGAAGCCTCCAGTCTTCGATTCCCCTTTTAATTGGGGCTGGAGAGAGGGCCAAGCCGGCAAGCATGCAAAGGCCAGAGAAGGATCCTCTTCCTCCAGGACATGGCCCCAGTCCGCCGCGGTGCGCCGCCCATCATCTCCCGCCCTTCCTCCTCCCTCCCACTTGAGTCTTCCGCCGGCGTAACACACCTTCTGCAGAAAATGCTCGACGGGGAAACTAATGACGGTTCAACGGCTCGTCTGGGCACGACGCCGATCGACCGGACCGGGGTAGAGAGGAGGATGAGCATTGGCAAGGGTCTCAGGATCTATGGGGAAAGGGCCCTAAGGCTCGAGGGTGAGAGAAGGATGTCCAGAACTTGAAAGGGCTCTCTGTTCCCGCCGAGGAATGCCATGCCCGCCCATCAATCCACAAGACGGCATCTCAGGACCGACATCAGGTCTCGGCGCATAACTTATCAGGACTCAGAGGGTTTCCCGGCGCCACTTTTTGCAACGAGCTGTCGTAAGTGGCCTGGAGCTCTCTATGCTGGGGGTATTCAGGGAACATGGAGAACAAAATTGTGGAAGAATGTCACAGTATTGGCCGACAAGGCGATTCGATGCTCCAAAATGTCCAACTTTTCGGTACTTTGTGTGTACGACCTTCCGGGGTGTGTGGATGGGGGTGGTCTCAAGGTTTTGCAGTACGGATACAATTTCAAGGTTGAGATCAGCGCTTGGATCCACGCTATCGCGCTCGGGAGACCGGGGAGGGCTCGAGACACTGTGACGGCTCAGGTGCAGCTGCGGCGCGGCGGCATGCAGTCGGGCCAGGTACCGCACCTTCGACTACCTCATGGTCTCGCCTACCTTAGCACGGTAGGTAGCGTGGTTGATACTCTCCACTCGGGTGATAAAATAATTGGCCGCCTTTCCTTGCATCAGCCACGCAAGAACGGCCTTTTATTCGGTCACCCAAGTGCTCCTGTCTTCCAAGTCCAGCGCACCTACATACTGCCTCTGGACTGGACGGGAGTAGCCTACCTTAGGTACAGCACGCGCGCCCAGCGCGTGCGCCCCATATAATTACAGCCCCCCTCCCCGGTCAGGGGTACAGCTTGTTTCCCGGCAGTCAATCCCTTGGCCTTGTTCCAGATCGGCAATCCGTCACGCAGAGTGCATGGCAGGCTCCGCTGCCCGTCGTGCCGTGTGCTGTTAATGGTACACGCAATGCCTCGCCTCGCCTCAACCGTTATCTGTGTCTAGTCTGGGAAAGTCTCCGTCCTGTCATCTCCGATCCATTCCAACCAAATCCATCCAGTCACTCATTCCCAGTCGGACCAGTCCTCTCCCTCCAGGCTCATCCAAGTTTGATCCAACTGCCTGCCCCTCCCTATCAGCATACCGTAGCAGTGAGCCGCCGTCGCCGTCGTCTATCCCTGGTTTCGCAACCGAGAGGAGCATGGCTTTGTTTTGGAACCCGTCTCTCCTTGATCCCAATTAAAATCAAGAATAACTGACGATCGATATCCAAATGCCGAGTCAGACCACCACTCACTCTCGACTTTCTGAGGGTACGTACTACACTCACTGGCACACTGGACAGCCCAAAGTGGCCAAGGGACGGCCCTGGATCGACGTTGCTCTCGCCTGTGAGACTATCGCTTTGAGCCCCCTTTCCCGAGTCCCATTCCCCGGAACAAAATACTTCTGTGCGGCACGCTTGCTGACCATGCTTATTCATACTTTACTCACTCGACTGCCTCGCATCTAAATTTGCACAAAAGATCGTTTCTTAGACCCTGTAATCCGGTGGACAGACAAAAGGAACATCTAACATACCCTTCTCACTACAACAGCATTTTTCTCGCCGATAATTAAAATACAAATACCAAAAAAAAAAAAAAAAAAAAAAAAAAAACAAAAAAAAAAAAAAAAATTTTCAAAAAAAAAAAAAAAAAAAAAAAAAAAAAAAAAAAAAAAAAAAAAAAAAAAAAAAAAAGGTCCCCATTTTTTTTTGGGCTTTTTCAATATGACTGTGAATTTTTATTATTTTATTTCTTTGTCTATGTGCTAGTAAAAGTGCTAAGAAGTAAGGGAATACGATAGTCAGTGCCTCAAAGTATGCCCTTTTTTTTTTGGTCCACCGGGTGCATGTCCATGCGTACCTAGTAATACATGTTGTTTTTCGAGTTTGGAATACAGAGAACCACCAGGCTGACACAAACATGCCGAGTCTGTGGCCACAAACCGTCTCATCGCGTCATTCACTATACCATTTAACCCGACCTCTCGTTAGCTTCTTACGTATCCGATATGTGACACTGCATCGTCAAGGGAGTGTATCTTGTTCAAGTATGCGAAACCAACGCCTGTCAGTATCTCTTCATATCCCATCCTATACGATCTATACGACCGAATCCATGCCGCTTTCTTCCACGTCACAGTAATGATAGCCAATAAAATAAAATAAAAATAAACGAAAAGCCAACGCCCAACACCTTGCCTTTATATCAACAAGCCATACTTCGTCGATTAGGTGGAAAGCCAGTCGAGGAACTCGGGGGTGAAGTAGCTAATGACAATGGTCGCACCGGCTCTCAGGATTCCCTCGGTCGACTCGAAAGCCATCGCCTTCAAGTCGAAAACGCCAGACTTGGCCGCCGCGTGGATCATGGCGAACTCGCCACTCACTTGGTAGGCGGCAACAGGCATGTCCTTGCCGAGCTCCTTTGCATCGCTGATGATGTCGAGGTACTGGCTAGCGGGCTTAACCATGATGATGTCCGCACCCTCACCAATGTCACGGACGATTGCGCGGCGGGCCAAGCCACGGCCGCCGGGGGGTAGCTGGTAGCACTTGCGGTCTCCGAATGACGGGGCAGAGCCTGCCGCATCGCGGAACGGACCGTACAAGCAGCCCGAGAACTTGGCCGAGTATGACATAAGCACCGTCTTGTGAGCGATGCCCTCCTCAATCAGCTTCAGCTTGATGGCGCGGATGCGTCCGTCGTTCATGTCCGAGGGAGCGACGCAGTGGGCGCCGGCCAGTGCGTAGGCAATGGCAACGTCGGAGATGCGGTCGACGGACAGCTGGTTGTTCAAGCTGCCGTCGTCACGCAGGATACCACAGTGGCCGTGGGAAGTGTACTCGCACAAGCAAACATCGGCGCAGATGAAGAGCTGAGGGAAACGCTGGCGGATGGCGCGAATGCTTCTGATAACGGGTCCCTCTGGATCGTCGGCGGCGGTGCCAAGAGCGTCCTTGGTCCCCGGGCGAACGGGCACACCGAAGAGCATCACGGAGCGCAGGCCCTTGCGCACGAGCGTCTCCAGCCAGGCCATTGTTTTGTTGATGCCTCGGCGGTATTGGCCCGGCAAAGAGGGGATCAGGATCTCCTCGTCGTCTTGGTCGGAAATGAAAAGAGGGTAGATGAGCATGGACTAGTCGGGTCGAGTCAGTGATGATTCGTGGATGACCGTATTATGCCTCAACTCGTAGAACTGACCTTGGTCAATTGTCTCTCGGCTTGCCACGAGCGGGCAAGGGGATGGAAGTAGCCACCATGCAGCTGGCTCGAGATATCGCCGGAGATGCTAACGCTTGTCGCCGCTGTGCTGGCGTAGGACATGGCGCGTGAGATTTGCGACCGACCATCGTCCATGGTAGATACTGATTGATCACCGCGGGATCGACGCGGGACGCCGGACTCCCTCATGGTGAGGTCCTGAACAAGGCTGGAAAAGGACATGGTGAATGATGGCTTCGTCGGGTTGGAATTGCTACTTCGACGATTGAATGAGGGGTCGGCTCGTTGTGGTGGCGAACAGGTATCGTAGTGCGAACAGGCAAAGGGGTCGCGGTGGTCGCAAAAGGAGATGGGCGGTGTTTATGATGTGCCTTTCCCGGACGGTTCAAGTCAGGTTTTCTGTTCGATGGGAGGAAATAACGAAGACGACAACGACGTAATCTGCTGGGATGGCTCGGAAGGTATGGGACTGAAGATGGGACAAATACGTCAGTTGCGGTGGCACAAGAAAGAAGTCAAAAAAGGTTCGCGGACCAGAAGTTGACGGGTTTTGAAACGGACCAGCTTTCCCTTCCCGCTTTGGCTGAACCCGGCAGGAGACGGAGGTGGGCGTGGGGCCTGCCCGTCAAGCGTTGCTGGGAATGAACAAATGGGATTGCGCAATGGAGCCGATGACAGACCAATCATGGTCCGATCTTTTCCAATTGGCTCTCTCCGGCGGCGTCTCCGCTCCAGACTTTCTTCCAACGGCAACAGCGAGCCTAGGTATGTCGGTCAGCAATATTGCTTTCATCCTTGGCGAGTGCTGACTAAGACGATCGAGATGGTCATGAACCTCGGCTGGCGAATTATGTGCGTTCCATGTTTGTTTGGGAGCAGCGATGTATACCCTGTACTGGTAATGCGACTGCTGTCTCCTTCTCGAGACATCTCCTAGCGGAATATCCGCTCCCCTGGCCCGCTGCCCATGTAGCGGCGAAAGGCGAAGCGCTGCACAAACTTCTCCTGGAAGGATCCAGATCCCAAGACCGATATGGGCTGAGGATCTCCGCAGGTGGCCACGGCTGGCTGCAGGCCCGAATCTCCTCCGGTGCCCCTCCAGCCCTTCCGTCCTGTAGTCCGCCCACCCATAACGTTCACCGATCAGAACGGCTGCACACAGGCCCGCCGCCGGCCACGGTGGACTCCGGCTCACTCCGGTGATGCACGGAAGAGCCCGGATGTAATGCATTTCTCTGTTTTTCTTTCTTCACCTGCTAATTGCGATTGGCACAGAGGTCTGATTCAATCAAGAAGAAGTATTCAAAATTCCCTTTCTCGTTGCTTGGTCTATCCAAATTGGTAGCACACACCAACCTGCTTCATGTTTCCGTTCCCTCTTTTCCTGGGCGCTATCGAGCCAATCCTCTCAAGTCCGAAGCCGAATTTCGAGTTGTCCTACTAGATAGAATGTGGATGATTCTCATCGAAGCATCCCGGCGTCTCAATAAGTGCTGCTTGACCTGACCCAGCCAAGCTGCGCCCCATGTTCGCATCGTTTAGCACGATCCCTCTGCTATCTATGCTTGACCTCGTGCACAGCGCCATCTCCGGCCTATCATGCTGAGTAGTCAATGCCTTGGTGTTTGAATGCTTTCGGGCCGAGAATCGTAGGCGGTGACTCTGCTCAATTCCGATTTCCTGCTTTTCTTCAGCGCAACTATCAGCCACGGCGTTCTCATGTCTCGAGCTACATCTCCGCCTCAGCCACAATATATAATATGTTTACTAACAAGGTGCACAATCGAGATCCTCGAGAATCTCCTTTAAGATTACCTCAAAGTCTTTCGAGTATCCTTAGTGGTCCCATTATGGAACCTTTGCAACTATTTGCGGATGAAGACTTTGTTGAAGGCTTCACACACAAGTCAAGACCGAGAGATGACAATGTCGGTTGTTACAAGTCAGGGTCACTTTGGCTCACTTTCAGACAAAGCCACCGAGCCTATCCTCCGTGAGCTCGACCAAAGTGCGGCTTGGACTGGCCCTCAAGCCGCAGACTGAGGCATCGTCTCCTGAGGTTCCCAGTGCAAGTCATAGGCTACCTCCGCTTGAGTCTCCGCCCTTGGCCCCCGTGGAACAACCAAACGCCGAATGAAACAGAGGGCGTACCTCCGGGGGGCTCGAAACAGGAAGCCACGACTGTGGGCTTGGTGTTGAGGTGAGGAAACTCCGAACCTTCCCACAGGAAAACCTGTTCAGACGGAAGGGCGGTCTCGGTTCGCTCGCTTCTTTTTTTCTTTTGCGCACTTGTCGTGTTTCCCACGTTCGCACCCCACGATCCCCGAATTCCTCTGAAGCAAACACAAGTATCAACTCTGTCGCCTGTTGCTGGCGTCGGCAACAGTTGATCTCAAGAAGACGACCCCAGTCCCATTGCAAAGGTAGGTCAAATCGAGAGGAAATTCTGCCCCGAAACCATTCCCTGACCTCCATCAGTACCATCTGAAGAATCGCTCCACGTTCGTCAGCTTGGGTTCGTCAGCATCAAGTATTTCGAAAGAACCATTCCAGGTTGGCTAATCACTCACTGAACAGCTTCGCAGCATCAAGAATTTCGAAAACCCACGCTTCATCATATTGTCATCGTCATTCCCTTCCCCCTAGGACGTTCGGCGTCCTGTTCACTCCTTCTGCCGCACCAAGGTATCTCATGTACGATGAAGAAAAAGTCCACAAGCACGCTTGCCAATCTGGCGCCGCATCGTCGCGGTAAAGGCAACCAGAAGGAAGAGAAAAAAGACACTCAAGGTAAATGTCAATTTGGTCGTGTTGTCCGGTACCAGCTGACACTTGTAACAGCTCCCATTCCCCCTCCGTTGCCTGCGAATCGAAGCGGTCCTGGTCACCCCTTCAGTAACCCTGCTCCAGGCGGCAGCACCGATCAGACTGTCGACCGCTTGGCCAACGACTTGCTTGAGAGCACGATTTACCACCACCCCAACGGTTTGCGCAGTCACCCATCCGTTCTCCTCTGTGGCACTGAGCCGATGGCTATGGCACCGATGATATCTCCCAATGTGCCGGCCACGGCCGCTTCTGCCTACAGATTTGTCAATCTTCCATCGGAGGAGATCGCCGCGCATTTCAAGTATGATGCTCAGGCTGCGGAAACTAACCAGGTTGCTCCGGTTATCCCTGAGAGGTCCTCACGACGTCCACGAGGTGAACGAGAGAGGAACATCGATGCCTTCGGTGACCCGGAGAATCGTCCTGTGGTTCTTACGTTCCCGCACTCCGAGACCACGATGCTCAACCCTGGCAATCGACACCCTCTATTCCTGCCTGCGTCAACTACTACGCCACTTGGCAAAAAGGATGTGGGCGCAAAGAATGACACCGAATTCTACTTGATCAACCCCAACTTGGTCAGCGACAAGGTCGCGGCAATGTTGGCTGCCACCGAGGCCTTGAAGCCCCCTGGTTCGGGTAACAATACGCTTTCTTCATCGAAGACTTCCGGTTTTCGTCGCAAGAAAGTTATCTCAAAAGTTCGCCACGCGCTGGACATCTTCCAGCCTAAGCCATCAACCCCGGAGTCAAGGATCAGAGGCAAGATCTCAGCGCCTGTCGGTTTGACTACATGCGAACTGCCTAATCCTGCTGCGCACTATCACCTCGAGGAGGTCGAAGAGGCATCTCCAGTCAGCTCCATTGAGCTTCGCTTCAACGAAGGGAACAACCTGCACAATCACAAGGTTCAGAGCATCGTTGGAGGTCGTATCATTCGCAAGACCGCTCCTGATGACGGAAGATCGCTTCGCAGCGGCGGTTCACCAGACGATCCCTCCTCGGGACAGGTTGGAGTCAACCGTACGCCCACTCCTTTTGAGTATCACCTCAAGAGTAGTATCGACTCGACCGGTGTCCCGCCGGTTCCGTCTCTTAATCCGTTCGATGCTGAGAAGGATTTCGATACTGACCTCGAAGGAATCTTGTCCGAGAAGCCCGTATGTGCCTCAACCCCGCGTCGACCCGATCGAAAGGCCGTTCCCCTCGATAGCCCCTCCAAGAGGTATGCGAAGGCCGATGACCGTTACCTTGCGTTCATGAACGACAATGAGGGAGGTCCCAGTGCTCCTGGTCCTACTCCGAAAAAGTTGAAGTTGTCGGGCAGTTTGAGACTGTTCCATGATCAGCCTGACCTCAGCACCAAGAAGCACCCGTCGCCTAACAAGGAGGATCTCGATGACCTTGAGACTCGTTTCCGCGAGTATGCCATTCAGCAAATCGAGTTGTCCCCTATCGAGGAGCAGCCGGCCCTCAGAATCAAGTTTGCTGGCCTCATCGGACCGGCTGCACTGGGCCCGAAAGATAAGAACACCACACTGATGTCGGGCGAGGCCAAGCAGCGTGCCACCAAGCCTAGTGTTGTCGGCGAGGCCAGCACCGTCTCACTGCGCCAGTACACCCGCGAAGAATTCACTCAGATCACAACTTCCAGAATCCCTCGTCCTGCTCCTCGATACACTTCGTACAATCGACCTTCAAACTCTGATGCGCTGGATATTGACGAGTTGCAGTAGGATGTGACTGCGTGCGGTCCCAAGCCACGTCGTTTCTAGGGCTTGGTCGTGGGACTTTGATGAGTCCGAAAAATTGGATCGTCTTTGGTGGCACCATTGGGTGCTGGACCCTTTCCTCGGGTTCTTTGTGTGCGGTTCTGCGACTTCCACTCACCACGATGGAAAGACCTGAAAACGCTGCTGTATTCCACAAGCTTCTACAGCTGGCTTCAACAACTTGGAGACAGCCTGCCTGCGTTCTTTTCTGGAATTTCGAAGCGCCAATCGGCGAACCTGTTGAGTATTTCCGCGGCCAAAAAGTCAGTTGGTACCACTAAGTTACCAACGTATTCTTTGTTTGGCCCGACCCAAATTTGTGTAAGTTGTGGGTTTCTCCAAAAAAAAAAGATTCATTAACTAATATCCTGCAGAAAAATAAATCCAATTTCAACTTGGACTGCTTTCGAAGTCCGGCTGCGCCTTCCACAATTTTCCTTTTTCGTGAGACCTGAAGTCAACAGGTCTCCAGTACTCCCAAGCACGTTTGAGCAACCCTAATACAAGTCCTACTGCCTTATTAGTCATGGGCACTTGGTTGTTGTGCGAATTCGATCAAAAACATTCGTGGACCAATTTATCCACGGCAGGACAACAAAACAATTCTCTACTCTTTCAGATTGTGTCACTTTGCGCCCCACCCGTGGGTTTCTCGGGTGGACTGATGGATGCTTCAGTAAACCTCAACAAGGTTCTCTCATACGCCATATTGCGTAAAAATGCCACGCTGGTTGATGAATGTCACAGTGAAAGGATGGTATCTGGTGTAATTAGAGACCGTAAGGGGAAAGCTCAGATAGTTAAAATCACGTTTCCAAGGCAAGCAAGTCATGTGGCACCGAATGTTTATGTCACTTATTCATTTGTGTGTGGAAGGTGACATATTTTTACTCTGATCTTGTATTTCATATCGTAACACAGACATGGTATCTTTAAACCAAATCGCTTTCAATAGTACTAGTACAGTAGGTATCCAAATCCATCATAAACCATTAACATAAGAGACTCGCTGTTTGATGTCTATCGCATGTAGCGATCAAATGGGGTATCTTTTGTGTGTGTGCCGCGTATCTAGTAGCGATGGGCGCGGTGAGAGCCGCGACCGTCGGTGCCGTGCATGCGGCGGGTGCCGGCGGCCTTTTGACCGGGGCGGCGTGTCAGGGTGCCCTTGAGCTTGAGCATGGCGCCCGAGATCTTGTCGCCCATGGAGGGCTTGCGGCGCTGGTGGTGGACGGGGGCCGTGTGGACGGGTCCTCGGCGGCGAGAGAAGAGGCCGCCGCCTCCGCGCTTGGTGGTGCGGGTTGTCTTTGTGGTTGTGTGGTGGTGGGATGTGTGAGCTGGGGCACGGCGGCGGGAGAAGATGCTCCGGCGGGGAGCGGTGGTGGTGGTGTGGCGGGTGGATCTGAGAGGCATGATTGCGATTTTTTTTTTGGGGGTTTGGAAGCTGGGTTCAGGTGTGGTTTGTTTGTTTGGTGGGTAGACTTGAAGTCTTGAGAGTTGTGGTTGTTTGTTTGGTTGGGTTTGGTTTGTTTGTAAGCTTGATGCTGTTGATGAGGACGAGAGAAAGACTGGTAGATGGGTTGGGAGACTGGTTTATATGTTTTCTTGATGCTTCTCTTGAAGACTGCTTTTTTGGGATAAGGTATGTTGGGTTTAGGTCAGATGGCGTATGTAGGTTGTGTGATTTGAGCATGTCATCATCGCGGGGTGGGAAGTTCATGAACAGACAGGGGGAGTTGGTTCGTTGGTTTGGTGTGCGGGATCAGGGCCCCCGGAAGGAATGATGTCAGGTCCAGAGGATCTACGTTTGTGTGGTCTCTGATCTATACGTACGAACACACACTAGCACACTGGGTCAAAGGCGACAAGGCTACTCTTTTTCGTGTCAAGGTGTGAACAACCAGCGCTGGATGAAGGGAGGTGTGTATGAGGCAGCTTTTGGTGGGATCGATGCGCAAAGGGTCCGAAACCTGCGTCTAGGTTCCACACTTTGGTTCCTATTTTCGTTTTGTGACCTCTGATGACGAAGGAATAGACAAACGGACTGTAGGGAGGGTGTCATCGGGCCCTGAATTTGGGAAGGGGTGACGTCCCTGGACCCTGGCAGTTCTTCCGTCGGGTAGGACATGGGGTAAATTCAGACATTGTTATGTATGAGGGGGGGGAGGCCAAGGTTGGCCAGAACGATAACCTTGAAGTGAACGCTCGTTTTGCTACTCAATTGGGAGGTGAGGTCAAGGTGAGCGACCGCGCGAGGATCCTCGAAGAAGCGTCCAGCCTCAAGCCCAAGCCATCCAAAAACAAGTTTTGGAGGGTCCTGTGGCTGGTGACGTCGAGGTGCTGTCGAAGGAAGGGACCCCATTGGGTCCAGCCTCATATCCCTGTCTCTTGCTCGGAGAGAAGCGCTTGCGCCTGAAGTGGGATTCCGCCAATTAGAGTTGTGGCACGGTTAAATGTGGCTGGCAGATATGATGTCATGCGCAACGGTTCGTTCGTAGATAGGTGTGGCTTGTAATACCTATACGGCCAAGTCTGGGCCCAAACGGGTTTCCCGGTTTCCTGTTTTCTCCCCGCGCGGATGATTAGACGTACAATGACTGGCCTTTCTCTTTGTGTGTATCATACTGGCTGATCGAAAATACGGTGCGTGTTCTATGGGTCGCTGGCGTGAGAGACCTTGAGAAGGGGGAAGGATGGGCATGAGGATTTGCGGCCGCTGACGAAGGTCAGACTGGGGACCACCAGGGATTCGACGTCAGTTTTGCGGGCTCGAGACCTCTTTGGCCACTTGTGGCCTCGATTCGAGCGAGATCAAGAGAATCTTATCGGGTCTGGGCTGAGATGGAATGGAACATCACTGAGGGGAAATGACATCGTTGGCGGTCTTGGCTTAACGGTGATCACTCAACGGTGCAGCGTTCTCATCATCAACGTTTATAATCTCAGGGCCAAGGCAGGCAGTCAAATTATGCATCAACAATGTCTGAAGCGCGACAAGCGATGCTATCGACGTCCCCCCTTCCCCAGCTTTCTCTTCCTGCCACTTTGCTTCTGTAAAGTGAAGTCATCATGCCTTCCAGGCGCCTCCTCGAGAATCCTCCGTTCCTTCAGTCGGCAACGTAAACAGCGTAGCCGAAGTGGCTTCAGAAATAGGCGGCTTGCAGACCTGAGCTGCCCATTTCGCAATAAGCTCGTTGTAAGAATAGTAGTTGGCGTCCTCCTTCCAGCAGTCATAAACGGCACACCGAGCGACACTACCCCCGACCCAGGTGGAGAGGTACTGTGACGCTGGGAGGCAGAACTCGCGCTGGGCCATGTGGTTCACGACCTCTCCCCTAAGTGCCCCGTCTCTGAAGCAATGCGCGATGCAATCTGGGAACTGGTCGATGCCGAGGCCTGTCATGTCGTCTTTGGGCAAATCTAGCCATTCCTCTATATTCTAAGACGAATGGCCCTCTATCAAGGCCAAGGAACCAAGTCAAGAATATCACCGTGAAGCTGGCTGGCCACCAACCGCGCCTGTAACTTTCTTACGTCTCGATTATGTACTTAGTGCCCCCGAACAAATTTCCAACAACTTATCAATAATTGCCGTCGGCTCATCCATTGTATCCATTGTATTGAGCCCTCTACAATCATCACGCTGTCATAGGTTACGCCGGATCTTCACGCCCAGAAAGATTGGTCTTGATCCTGGCCAGATCGTCGCTCGAAAAGCCTAAGGTCGTGAGAACGTAGCCCTCCCAACCGCCATGCTCCTCCTGCACTGCCGCGACGAACAAATCCCAGCACGACGTCCGCAAGCTACACATGTTGCAGAAGCCCGGGTGGTTGTTGAAAACGACGCCGCCGCCGCCGCGGGCGTGCTGGAGAAGCTGCTCCCTTGCGGGCTCGATGCCGATGCGCGAGAGCATGTAGTCGAAGCGAGCGTCCTCAGGCCCGGTGCCGGCGAGAGATTGCAGGAGACCTGACATCACGCCGGTGCGGTCTCTTCCAGCTACAAAGGTTGTGTTAGTGAGTTCTTTTCGGCTGACGGCCAATTTTCGACCTTCGTTAGAACCCCAATTTTGCGTACCTGTGCAATGGAAGAGAAAAGGCTCGTGAGGCTTATCACGCGCGTGCTCCAAGATCGCGCGGAATGTGGGTCGATACAAGTCGAGGACCTTCAGGTATTCTTTGCGAACTCCAGATTCGCCCCCCGCCTCAACAAACTTGTTCAGATCGGGCGGGGCGTGGAGGCCTGTGCCCTCGAACCATGTGTTCACGACCCCTTCGATTTCTGGGTCGGGATGCTTCTCACGTTCCGCTAGGGTGCGGATGTCGAAAACCCGCTTCACGTCAGCGGACAGCCAGTCCAGCGCCTGTGGGACTCCGATAGCGACTTAGAGCATCCCGCAGCGGTAGGCGAATCCTGGACGGATGCCGGAGCCCGGCACGGTACCAAGGTCGCGAATGCTGATGAGCTCGGGCACGGGAACGAAGGGCGGCGCACCCAAAACCTGCAGTAAGATTTCGGGCGTGATGGGGTCGTGGACGTCTCTCTCCGTGAGAGCCTCCACCTGGTCTCGAGCCATGGCCATTTTTACGGGGGGATGCGATGCCAGCAGCGTCAAGTCCACAAACCTCGACAGAATGAAGCAGCTCTTCCTAGGATGGGTTTATATTGATAGCGGTGAGACGGACGGGAGCCTGCGACAGGCAACGCTTGCGACCTGCAATCATTAAACAGAGCTCGTTGGAGTGAGATTTGGGGTTGTAAGTAGTCTAAGTAAGACGCGGATAAAGATGGCCTGTCTCCGTTGAAACAAGCTTCATGAGGTATTCTAACGACATGAGCTAGCATTCATTACAGAAAGCAGTCGCGTGGCGCCAAGACACCGGATCTTCCGGCCTTTGAGGTTTACTGTTTGCCCAATCGCCTCGAAGACAACGTCTTGACATGTCCCGAGGTGCAACTAGAGCGGTTTTGCAGCAATGCCCCTATTGTGACCAGCATCGCTACCCGGTCGCGCCAGACAAACAGGAAACCTTGTAGCCAGTTTTCTCGTCAAACAATGGTGTATTCACGGCATATTTCATGCCATTAGAAATGTTGGACATTTCGAGAACAATGGGTGATGAAGTTGAGGATGTTGCTTTAAAGATGTGGAATTGAACCCATCATCCCTGCTCCCCCAGGCCAGATAAGATAATCTTTCCTTATCAAATATCGCGATAAGGATATCGACCTTCCACACCGAATTTCATGACCTCGCCCTTCTGGACGCAAGCCATATGATTCAAATTGAGACACTAATCACCTCAATGAGAGGCTAGAATTCCAGCATCATGTCATCAAATCCAATATTGAGGTGGGGATTGGGTCTCTCAGCCGCCGCCGCCGTTGTCGCAATCGCAGTCGTGCGCCTCCAGCAACCTCTTTTGGGCGAGATCGATGACACCCAAACGTACTGCTATCAGGGTGTCCGGACGCACGACGAGGACCAGCCGTCAGCCCAGTGCTTTACGGTCGCCGACGGCAAATTCACTCGCGTGTTTCCATGGGACGATGCCAGCTTGACAACCACAGCTGGTTTCGTCATTCCTGGTCTGTGGGATGGCCACGGCCATCTGAGTCAGTATGGAGAGTTTCTCTACTCGGCCGATCTATTCGGAGCCTCTTCTTTGGACGATGTTCGAGGCCGCCTGAGGAACTACGTTGATAGCCATGCTGATGCTGGCACCAAGGATGAGTGGATTCGAGGAATTGGCTGGGATCAGTCGGTGTACGGCAGGATGCCGACTGCTGTGAGTTAGCTTCGCCCCACTGCGTCCAGTGATGTCCCTAATGCTCGATAAGACAGACATTGAGGAGGACGAGTCTCTGAAGGGCAAATACTTCATGCTTGACCGGATAGACGTCCACTGTGCGTGGGTATCACAAGCGGTGCTCGATCTCTTGCCCCCAGACATCCCAGATGTGCCTGGCGGCGAGATCGTCCGTGAGCCAGGCATGGGCGTCTTCTGTGATAACGCCATGGATCTGATCTACAACTTGTGGCCGAAGCCCGGGCCTGAGAAGAAGCGGGCATTCGTTGCCGCCGCCATGGCGAAGTTGAACGAGGTCGGGTTAGTCGGGATCCATGATGCCGGCGTCTTTCCGGACCTGCTCGACCTGTACGCCGAAATGGCACACACGGACGATTGGACCGTCCGTGTGTATGCAATGTTGGAGTGTGCTCAGCGTAACACTTTCTGTCCCGATGATGCTGCGCGGGTCTTCCGCCAGAATGATTTATTCAGCGTCAAGTCCGTTAAGCTTTTTGCAGGTAGGTCATATAAGATAAGTGATCTGGATCAACCCATCGGAACTAACATTTCCCAGATGGTGCTCTTGGAAGCTGGGGAAGCGCCATGATAGAGCCCTATAGCGATCGTCCCGATACCGCCGGCTCTCTCCTCGTTAACGGCTCGACCCTGACGCAACTTGGTAAATCCTGGGCATCCGTCGGGTACCAGGTCAACATCCATGCCATTGGCGACTTGGCAAACCGTTATGCTGTCGATGCCCTGGAGGCTGGCCTGCGAGATGTATGCCCCAATGAGGACCTTGCAGATTGCCAGGCCCGACGACGATTTCGCATCGAGCATTCGCAGATTATCCACGAGGACGACCAGAAGAGGATTCATGACATTGGTATTATCCCATCCATTCAGCCGACGCACGCGACCTCGGATATGAAGTACGCCGAGCTACGACTCGGTGCAGAGCGTACCAAAAGGGAGGCGTACCGGATGCGGTCACTCCTGGACGCCCACCCGATCCTCGGCAGCGACTTCCCCGTTGAGCCGCCAAATCCGTTCCAGGGTATATACGCTGCCGTCGCCCGGAAGAGCCCCCATACAGGTTACGGCGTTAACGGAAGTGAAGATGGCTGGCACACCGAGGAGGCCTTGAGCCTGGATGAAGCGTTGCTCGGATTCACCAAAGGTCCGGCTTACGGCGCCTTCATGGAGGGACGAGCCGGCCTTATCAAGGTGGGCGCGCTGGCTGATTGGGTTGTGCTTGATCAGCCTTTGGAGGACTTGGACCTTGACGAGCTGCGCGAGCTTAAAGTCAAGGAGACCTGGGTGGGCGGAAAACAGGTCTATTCGCGGGACTACGAGTGAGGGATTACCAAGGTTCACGATTCATGATTCAAAAACGATTCTCACAGCTTTGTCATTAAGTCAACTTTAGCCAACCGAGACAGCCATCTATGTGAGATCTTTCTACGCCAGCGACTTATAGGGTCGAAGAAAATTTGATGGTATGACCGCAACTGACTACGAGGCGCAGGCGTGACTGCGTAAGATCGTGCACTCCCCTGGCCAAGGTTTGATACTTCCATGGGTCACTTCAAGCATTTCAACGGAGATACCCACGCATCTCTCTTCAAGGTTGCTACGATTCCTTCGCTATTCTTTTGGCTTCTACTTCTACGTTGACTCCCGAACATACAGGATAACTTTCAAACTGCACTGTCGGAAGCTTCGCCAGAAGCCCTCGCCATCCATAAAATAGTCGAAAAAAGGACGGACACTTCACAATGCCCCCAATCAAATCAGCGAGCGGCGTGCCAGCTGCCCGAGTCTCGAGCAATCGCATACTTCTACTCCTGATGCTGATGGTCTTCATGATGAGCTTCGGCGCCTCTGTGGTGCAGGGTGCCATCACAAAATACCTGCGACAAGTCATCTGCCGACAACATTACGGTTTACCCCAGGAAGTGCCCGTCGTCGACAGGTACTGTCACATTGATGCCGTAGAAAAGCAGCTCGAGTGGACGGAGATCGTCCTCCAGGTCTGCCAGGCCGCCGGTGGCCTCTTCTTCGCCTATCCCGTGGGCAAGATGGCCGATTCCAGGGGCCGACGCGCCGCCCTACTCTTGGGCACCTGCCTCTGGCTAATCTTTTCCGGCATCCTCATCACAACCATCTGGACCACGAGCTGGGGGGCGCGCTGGGCGCTCTCCATCGTCATCGGCGCTGGAAGGACGTTTGTAGAGATTGCCATCTTGACCATGACGAGCGACACCACAAACGATCAGCAGCGGTCGACACATTTCGGCTTCGTGGTGTCCTCTGCCCTTTCGGGGCTCGTTGTTTCAAACGTCATCCACAGATATACCCCCAGGATGGACTTCGAGATTCCGGTCCTGGTCGGCTTCGTCGCCGTTGGCCTCAGCACCTCGCTCATCTTGGCGATTCCCGAGCTTCTTTCTGCACAGCACGAGAACTACAGAGAAGAGGCCCCAGAAATCCTACTAGCCAACCCGCCCATCCGGCCGCTCTACCGCATTCTCTCCGCTCTAATCTCCTCCCGGGCTCTGCCTCTCCCCGCCATTTTCGGTCTTATCACCGCGCTGGCGAGAACGTCATCCTCTTCCCTCGACTTGTACTACGTCGCCAGCTTCAACTCGCCTGAGGCACCCAAAAACGCCTCGAGTACTTTCCGTGGCGACGTCGTGAGGTACTGGACTCCAGTCGTCGGTATATTCTTCATCAGCTGCGTCATTCTCCCCTCCGTATGTGGCTACCACCGAAGACCCTCCGGCGACAAGGTCGCGCTACGGGACTACCGCTGCCTCGTCGCCTCGACCAGTATCTTGGTTCTAGCCAGCATCTTCGTCTTATGCAAAGGAAAACTCTTCTCCCTCGGGGGTATCCTAGCCGCGGCCGTTGCCGCCACCGTCCCCGGACTGTGCTGCTCCCTGATGCTGTACGGGCTCGGCGTAGCCGTGCGGGCGAAATTCGCCGGCCGCCTCTTTGGCATCGTGGCGACGGTGCAGTGCGCGGCGACGTTGGTCCTCGCTCCGGCAATCGGCCTCGCTACGAGGAGGTCCCACGCCAACGGCATGCCAACGTGGCTGCTGTTCCTCATATCATTTGTCGTCTTCGGGGTTGTTTTGCACTCCAACGCGATTTGGAAAATCCCTACATGCGAGAGACCGGTCGCGAGGGGCGATGAAGCCGGGTTCGAGCTTTCGGATTTGGGAGAACTCGAACCCGCCCCTCCAGTGTATTCGGCTCACCAAGGAGATCGCCCTGCTCCGATGCCGATCATACGATAGCTTCTCCAAGATGTGTGGAAGCGTGTCATGCCATTACTTTATCGGTATTCAAGGATCCACCGTTGAGGGGCATCGGGGGAAAGGGGGGTTTGGAATGGTGAAAGAAGTTATTGCGGCCGAGAAATAATGGCAGTATTTTGTACACATGGGACGTCATCGATTCATTTTGGCACAAGAATGGGAGACTGTCGGGAAAGATGCTGGCTCTTGCCTTATGTTGACTTGCTAGATGGGTATCAAATGTAGTCTTACATATCCGGACGGAATCTCCGACGGCGAAATGAATTGATAGCTTGAATTCCTCACATTCGAGCTTAATCTTTCGACTGCGTGATTGGCTTTTGCCCATACACAACGTCGCTGTTGACCCGCATATCAGCAATCCGCTCCACGTCATCTCAGACCTGCCTGCCTAGGCAGAGACAGCACAGAAAAACAGAGGAAAGAGGGAGCGGGAAACCACAAAGAGAATCAACTTACAATTCAACCAAGGCATGGAAAGGGGGCGGGTTGGCTTTCAATTCCTTCTTCACACTCATAATCTCCACTTCCACCTCCTCCTTCGTCCGTCCAAGGACTTCAGTAAACAACTTCATAGAGAAGCCTTCTAACCCGTCAACAGTCAAAACCAGGTTCATCATACCCAAGTCTTTGTAATGTTGGTCTTTAACCCAGGGCGTGAGCGGCGCCTTGTACTTTTCGGCCGTGACATTGGTGAAGCCTGCCTCTCTGACTCGGTTTTCGTGCTTGGGTCCCGGAGTAGGGTCGCGTCCCACAGCCCTGATGGCGCTGAGAAAGCCTTGATTCCACTTGTACGTGGCGTGCTCCTTCGTGTAGCTGCCGTCCTCGGAGTAGAACTCGGGGTTCATGTCCAGGAGCTCTACCCAACCGCCCGGGTTTAGATGGCTTTTGCTTATCAGTACCAGTACTTGGGGTTGTTATACTCAGAGGAAAAGAGGAGGGGAGGGTTTCTTTACTCATAAATGTTTCGGACCAGCTTGGGCCAGTCCACGATTGAGGCTGTCATGTAGCGGCACATGATGAAGTCATACTTTTTGTGCGCGACCCAGGGGCTTTCGACGTCGTCAATCTCAAACTTGACGTTGGGAGGAACCCTTTTGTCGTCAGTCGTAATTAACAATAAGCGTCCAAGAGGACTGACCATTTGGGTTGAATGGCGCTCAAGTCATTCCCATGAACCTAAAAATGATATTAGCCTTCACAGCAGACGCGGAGAATATATCATAGCTTGCTTACCTCGGCATGTTCAAAAATATCACCCATTTCAACAGCCCCTACAAAATTACGTTATGAATTCCTACTCTTTCCACATCAAGTCGGGTTAAGTAGGGTTTCATACAAAGTCCGGTACCCGTTCCAATATCTAGAATCAAATGGACCTTATCCCATTCAAGAGGGGCATGGAAGAGCTTGCTGCCAGTCGCCTTGACAATCATCGCATGAGCGAGATCAAGTCGGTCCATCTCCTTCTAAATTTGATTTGTTAAACTTCTGCCTTTCGACTGGATACCTCGGGACTTGGAACAAACCTCATCATTTGGGAATTTGTAAGCTGAGGGTCATTTCAGATCTTGCGAGAGGAGAGCCAAAAGAAAAAGAGAAAAAAAAGGCAATATGTTCGGACGTACTGCCGGGTCGATAGGCGTGATACCGGCGACCATACTCCACAGGATAATCAACAACACTTGATGATAGTGAGGCGGTGAAATTGGAACTATAATTACAGTGCCTGATTAGCATCGGATGCTCGTCGCTCCGTCATACGAGGCCTCGTACATGCGCTCATCGATCGAGGAGGCATCGTCGGTTGTCTAGCATTTGTCCGTGTCAGCGATGCACTTGTCTACTGCCAACAAGACTAGAACACGTCACCAACATTTCCTTCTTCCTCGGGCTCAAGATGCGCCGTCGTTGACGGACTCTCCCCCGACACGGCTCTGGGTGAATCGGCCATTTCTACTTTCAGACTGCCTCCTCCGCGTATCGATCAATTCAACTTGAGGGGAAATCTCTCGATAGAGAAACAGAGCGAGAAAAGAGTGAGACGCAAGTTGCAACAACAGAAACTCCTTGTGACGGGACTGAAAGAGGGGTTTTGTAGGCATCTGATCCCCATAGTTTTGCGACATGGGTTTGATGAAAAACTGCGGCAGGCTGCAGAATCTCTAGAACCAACAGAGAGAGCGCAGCTTAACGGCCAATTGGCTCTGCTCGCTTCGAAATTTGTATGCACATGCAAGGCAAACAGTGGTTGACGCGCCTCGTGGTCCAACATCAGACACATTCATGTTCACCAACCCCCCTTTTCCGCCTAGATGGGAAGGCGGTTGTGCCATCCTGGCGTTACAAATGGGGACTTTGAGCTGTTAACTTCGCAACCGACCGGAGCTTCAGCTGGTTCTCTGTTCAGAGTACTCGGCCTTGGAAAGAAATGATGTGTGCCTTTGTCCTTGGTGTCTTAGTGTCTGCGGCAACAACCTTCGCAATGATCGATGGCGTCTCTTCTACGAGACCCAATGGCGCTGCGCGGATTGTCGGAGCCCTTCCGGCCGCAATGCAGCAGACGAGGTACAGAATGTATGCTCAACGAAGAGATGCCGCTGCTAATCTTGCACAACCTAGCAATCATCC
Organism: Colletotrichum orchidophilum; assembly: GCF_001831195.1. Taxonomy (NCBI): domain Eukaryota; kingdom Fungi; phylum Ascomycota; class Sordariomycetes; order Glomerellales; family Glomerellaceae; genus Colletotrichum; species Colletotrichum orchidophilum. The sequence continues at coordinate 188,406 of NW_019173037.1, forward strand.
CCGAAATAGCTGCCAGCAAGGCTCTCCTCATGTTCGTCTTCTTTTTCTTTCTCCCAGCTCCAGGAAGGGGAAGGGCACAACTGCCCAGCCCCGTCTCTTCCCGCCCTTGCCAGGTCGAAGTCCTCTCTGATATCGGATTCAGATGCTTTGGCTAGCTTAGCTTCGCTTCATCGAACGCGTATCGGTTCATCGGTCGAGTGTGGCAAGATAGAAATATTGATCTGCCGTAGACGACCGACTCATCGTCTGTTGCCTCAGACCGAGACGTTAAGCAGCCACAAGCCAGTATTTCATCAACACTGCAGCAGACAAGATCAAGCAATGGCTTCATTAGAAAATGTCCATGTCAGTATCATTGATCTGAGGGGAACCGTTATGAGAATGGTGAACCACATATTATATTACCCCCTCTACCCACGTGAATGATAAAGCGAGAAACCGCGTCAACTACACTGTCCGGTAGTGTCGTCTCGAGTTTTAAAACTGTTGGCCTCGTCAGTCATAAAGAATGAACTCACTTCTGCCGGGGACATATCAAACACCTTAGCCTTTGTCTGCCATCGGGCAACCGTCAACAGAGGCACATTTATATTGACAAGACACCTCGTAAAGTCCACCTACTTACAGAAACGAATTGTCCGTATCCATGTCCAGTAATCTCACGAGACACATTACTAAGCAATCAAATTCAGTCACTGAATAAAAGAGCAACTTCCGTAAAATATTGTTTGAATTGTCACATCTCTATTCAATGGACATATTGGTCAAGGCGTGGATGGGTTGACGTACACCCCTACAATCATTCCATAACCCTTCCATAAGTAAAAGGTAAATATCCATGACGCCAGTGCCTGTACATAAGAATCCTGCCCATCCAAAGTCGTCCCTCGGTCTGGTCCCGTAGGCCTATTCCGACCGGGTCGTCTAACAAAAGGTAGATACGAGAAAGAAGCATGGGAAGGCGTCCCTGATATATAGGCAAGTAAATAGTTATAAGTAAATCGTGATCAGGGCCGACGCCCATCGTATGGTTTTTTTTTTCTCATTTTCTTTCATTGGGTTTTCTCTTTTCTTAATCCTTCGTCGCGTGTTCATCGCCGAAAGGACTACGTCCCCTCTCGTAAGAACTTGTCCTTTGAGACCGCCTGTCGGGTCCGGCAGCGGCTCGCCTTGTTGCCTCTTCAATCACCGCACTCAAACTGTGGTTGCTGCGAACGGCTGCGGGAGAGGGCTCAGGAGGGTCGGAGAAGGGACCTTGGTCAACTGCCAGGCTTTCGGCAGCAGGTTCGCGGGCCACCGCAGATCTGCTAGGTGGCGGAGGTGTGCCTGGTGCAGAAACTTCTTCTGATGTTGATGATGCCTTGGATCCCACACTGACTTGCTTGGGTCCATTGCCGTTGCCTACGCGGACAACCTGCACTCTCTGGACAGGGGCGGCGGTGGCGGTGTTGGCGTTGTTCAGGAAGGTAGATCCGACGCTGAATGTGCTATCACGACTCTTGGGACGGCTAGGAGCGTACTTTGCATAGTCGACGCTGGGGACGGGAGGGGTGCTGCTGCCATTGGTGCCGACACCCATGGACTTGACACTGACTACAGCGGCCTTGGCGCGCATGCCGGTCTGAGCTGGTGCTACAACAACGGCATTCTTGCCGTAGATGGTGGAAGCGATGCTGGGAGCGATGCTAGATCGGGGAGCGTACGAGGTTCTCGCGACGGACGTGCGGTCAGAGTAGCCCGAGATGCCAGAATAGGTGGAATCACGCAATTCGCCAGGGACGAAGAAGTGCTGCTCCTCGTATGGTGACGGGCTGCTGGCGGCGGAGTTGGAGGCGTGCATCGGGATGGGGGGGACCGGGGGGACGAGCAGAGTTGGTGACGTAGGAGTGGCCCGGTTCGTGACGCCGGGAATGTAGGCGATCTGGATTATGTTGGAAGCGCGGGTGAGTACTGTCGATGCTATCGAGTGAACTGTGTGAGTTGAATCGCGGTTCGTTTGTCGTGGCTCGCCAGTGCTCTTCTCGTTGATCGTCTTTTCGTGGGTTGTCTCAGCGTAGGACTCCTGGATAATGGACTGTCTCTTCGTCTTGATGAAGAACCTCCAGACAAGGTATGTGGCGATTGCGATGACAGCCAGACCACCAATGACACCACCAACGATGGCGCCCGTATTAGGCTCGTTGCTTGACGAAGAGGAAGATTGGTTGTCGTCCTTGGCGCAGAAGGCCTGGGCACAGGTATTACACGTTGGGATAGTGAAGGAGCAGAATTCGTTGGACTTGCAGTTGCTTGGGCATGTCGGCGCCTTGTCCTCACACTTGAGGCAGCCGTTCTGTCTGGGCTGGATGACTATGGGGGACATGTCAGCAAATGAGGGATAGATGAGAGGCGACGGTGATGTTTGGCAACGTACCAGCTTCGAGCTCCTCGAGTGACCGGAGGTGAAGGTTAGGATCAAAATGAGCCATGATGAATGGCAATCTGGCTTTTGGGATGAATTGGCAAAAAAAAAAAAAAAAAAATAAGCCAGCGACGCTGATTGAGCGATGCCGATCGACGAAGCGAGGCTGTCGGGCGTAGAAATGTCGATCGAATCGGAGGGGGTAATCAGACGGTCGAATCGAGTGGACCGTTGGTCGGTACCAGGGAAACCGTGTCGTGCGTGTAGGGGAAACGGCAGTAGATATAGCGAATGGAGAGAAAGTAAACGTCGGGTCGATGAGACAAGTCGCAGTCTGCTAGGGGTTACACGTCGAGGAATGGATTCGTGGCGAGGCGAGGCTGGCGTGTCGGCGTGGGCTGGACTGGAATGGACGGGGCGATGTGCGAGGGAATTCGGAGCGGATAGAGTGAGAGTAAAAAGTAGTCGGGATAACGAGTGGACGAAGAGACTAGCTCGGCATTTGAGGTGGTGAAAAGAGGCGTTTAGGCGATTGAAGTGAAAGACATCAACGGCGGTTGTCGCTTGTCGGCCGCAAGTCGACGTCGACAGATTGACGGGGCTTGAATGTCTTTTGTCGTCGACGGGATCTTCTCTGGCTGGGCGGCGACGGGGAACCTGGAGATGTAGGGTGGAGGAAGGCGAACGTGGGAAAGGGCTGCTACGAAGGAAACGAAAAGTGAGTAGAGAAAGGCAGGCAAGACACCGGCGCTGGGCTGGTCTTGGCTTGGCTCGGCTTGGCTCGCGCTGACTGGATCGACTGGGGGGTTTGAAGTGAAGGGAACGAACGGGACGCCGGGAGGGGGTGAATGGGATGGGTTGGAAGGATGGATGGCATGGAGGAGCAGCGAGAAGGAGAGCGAGATGGGCTGCGTCCAGTCTGGGTTTGGTGCTGGTTCTACACGGGCGTTCGGCGGCAGCAGGCGGAGCGCCAGCTGAAAGGGGACGGGGAACCAAGGACGAACACCAACAGTGGAGAGAGCCGGGTCGATGAGGTAAGGTACCCAGGTACCTCTTACCTTAGGCGAGTAGGTCGGTGCGTGCCTTGCTTCCACGTCCAAGTGATGGAGAGTGGAGTTAGTGGACTGGGTGACTGGCACGACTTGGGTTGGTGAAGGCGCAAGGGGGGGAGGAGAGAGAGGGGAGGAGGAGGGGGCAGCGAATCTGCGGGACACAGGCACGAGATTGAGAGCGTAGGGGTAATACTGTTGGCGAAACGTGAGGACCGGGGCGGAAACCCCCTCTGATTGGTGACCATCCCCAGATGGCAAGAGCAAAAGGGGGGCACTGCTCGGTTGTGGATCCCTTGATTCCCCCGACACCCCTGGCTAAGGTACCTTGGAGCCGGGCGAGGGTCCAAGGTCTGGACTGTGCAGCAAGCCCATCCCATCCACAAATCCATCCATCATCTCCTCCTCGCTGCATACTGCAAAGTGCCAACAGTGACCTCGACCAAAGGCAGTAAAGTGCCCAGAAACCCCGAGCCAGACCTCTGCGCCGTCGGCACCGTCAACTCTTGAAGTACCTCGAGCTGTACTACCTTATTCAGTGTGGTGCACGCTGTTTGTGGACATTGGCGCGCCATTTTCCAGCAATTTCTCACCTCGCCTCTGCCAATCAGACCACGCCAGAGCCAGAATTGAGCCATCTCCACCGTCATACGCACTCTCCACGAGTCGACAACACCTTCGGCGGAATATCACTTCCATGCTCTCAATTGGGCGATATTGGGAGAGGCTCGCATCCTGATGATCCTGATGGCTGCAAGTGCACAGTGCAATCTACCGTGTATTGCCTCCAGGCTCCCTCTTCGCGGGTAACGGGTTGGCTATTGGTAGGGAACCCATGCTCACTGCCTTTGCAGAATGCTTCGTCAAACAAGCGAGCTACGCGGTTGCTACGCAGCTCGGCAGTGGCAGTCCATCGTCCATGGAGCATTAATGTTGTTCGTCAATACAATAGAGTTCGTGCGTCCCAACCTGACAACCCGCCCGTCGTCCGATACGAGCGAGCGAGACATGACACGGCCTTTCTCTCCTAATCGGCAAACACAAGCTCTGGCACAGAATAATTCGTCCCAAACAGGATAACCCGATTCACGATAGGTTTGAGCTCTTCTCAAAAAGGGAACAAAAAGGGACCCGATTCCACAGTTTCCCACAATTAACTGTTTCCGAATCTCACAAGAAACCCGGCCCTCTTACAAAACTCCTGTTAAGCTTCAATTCTCCTGGTATCCGTACAGTCGACCGTTCTTTCGCGCCGTCGACGTCGCACCGTCCCACCTCAGGGACGCCTGGCATCCTGATCCCTTACAAGTATGGTCCTGCAGCGAAGCTCAGTCGGCCCATGCAGCAGTACACCACGCCAGAAACATCACGATTGCCGACTCAGCCCCCCCGTTTCGACTCAGAAGATCTCAAGATACGAACTCAACTGAAACGAATGGGGTTCAGTGACAGCGACAGCGGGACGGCATCATCACCGGCGAGCTAATCGCGCCACAAGGCCGTCAACGAGGACCGTGAGGGACTGAGGGTTGACAAACTGGGCCGACGATGTTCTCACAAAACGCCGTTGCGTGTCAGGCATCCATGTGTTCTTGCCAATTATGAGTTGCAAAGAAACCCCCACACTTGTTCACCACGAAGTTCGCACCATTGTCGAGTATCGAGTCTTGAGTATGCTGCTTGCCTAACTGGCGCGTCGTGTTTCCAACATCGACCCCGCTGCCCCTGCCTGTTCAGTCAAGCGGAAGCCAAGTTGTCAGGGCGCTGTGACATGTTCAAGGGCTGTCGCAGAGGAGGGCTCTTGCCTAGCTCGAAATCCCGTATTCTGAGGCATTGGGTCCGAAACTTCGAAACAGACAACGAGAACGTGCGCTCGCGGGGCCCTGGGAGGCCATGGGAGCTCTAGACCACGAGATCTGCGCTCACCACTCTAGGGGTTTTCTTCTTGGCCTTCTGTGAATGGAGGGACAACGGTAGAGTTCACCCTTCTCATCCGACAGCAAGGAGCGCTGCTGCTCGAGAGAGATGTTTGTGGAACCGGGGGCTTGGGGCGATCACATCCACCGGCCGCCCTCCCGCCGAAAGTGCTCAAGCTTTGAGAAAAGATGCACCGGGCAACACCGCATCGCACCGCACGCACGCTCCCTCGACCTCTGGGTAATGCAGGGCACATTAGTGTCCGGCGGACCAACCGCCACACCGCGTGGTGAAGATGGCAGACGTCGACATTCCAGGTCCCATACGTACCGAGCGCTAATACTGCATTGCACATGCCTCCGTCAGGCCGCAGGACGGCATTCCGTGCGTACTGCTAGTACGGCATAAGCGGCTCCGGACTTTCGCCTGCTGACTGTGTATCCTGCCCTACTCGGTCTTGGTATTTTTCTAAGTCATTTTCCCCTTGTTTGCCAAGATATCTTATCCTTAGCTCCGGTCAATCATAGACTGAGCAAGCCAATTTGCTCCGACTTTGCCAACTCATTTGATATTATTTTGTTACTCGGCTGCAGTCGCTGCCAATTGAGGCAGGCAAGGAGATGAACCAAGAGCGGCCTGCAGAGAGAAGAGATTCGATGGACGGCAGAAGGAGATGTTGGTTCGCCAAGGGCACCGCTGCCAAAGAAGCAAACCTACGAAACCTGCGAGACCTTCGTCCAAGCCTTTTCCTCTCCCGAGATCAGGTGTCTGAACCAATCACGAGCTACCTTGCACCGGGAAGAAGCAAAATCTAATCTCTATTTACCCTCCCCTTCCCTGTCAGAGCTCTTTTTTCGTAACCTTTGAATTTTATTCACAAACTCTGCATTGCCGTCTTGATTAAGCACCCGTGACACCCAATTAATTACCTCCCAGACCCGACCCGAACGACTTTTCCTTCCCACCCCAATCTTTTCCACTCTCCACTTTCTGAGTCCAGCCCATGGTATTTACTATGTCCCAGGTCTGCCTAATGGACCAATCGCAAGCTCACAAACCGGCTCTGCAAGTTCCCGCCCGCGTATGTTGGCCGCTCGAAGCTAAGTTTCTGGAATACTCCAGATCCGGACTCCAAGCCAAGATAAAATAGACTCGTTTCTTTGTCTTTTGCTTTTTCTTTTTTTTAACACAACTAGTAATGACGCGGGCACCCGCTCTGGAGGAAGCTACTGCCTCTTCGCGCCATTTTTCTTCCTTTATGATTTTGATGAGCTGCATAAATTAGTCTCGTCTGCAGATTCCTGGGAGGTGCAGCAAGCACAAAGAAAACCTTGGCAAGCCTTGTTAGCCGCTGGAGGCAAATCACCTCTTCCTCAACATTGGTAGAACAGTCTCCCTCCGTTGGACACGTGAGGTTCGAGTCCCGTTGTCGTCGTTGGTGGTTTCCCCCGCGATGCCTCTTCCGGCACGGGTGAGACTTCCGGTTCCGGATTCGGACGGGAGGAGAACAATGTCGAGTCCAGGTGGCAGTGTTTTTCTTTTCTAGAAGATGAATGAGACATCGTGTCCGTTGAACACGCGGTGAGCGATATCGATGTCACGTTGCCTGTTCCGGCGTTGTGGAGATCTATCGGGTGTTGTAAGGGCCGAATGTGAGGCTTTTTTTCGTTCTCTTTCCCTCGGACTAGAAGACATTTGAAGGCTAGAAGAGCGGGTAGAATTTCTCTTCTTCGATGAGCGCGCGGTGAGAAGGGGTCCTTGTGTTGTGACGATGCCTCATCCGGCGTTCAACATTCGAAGAAGCCATCTGCCAAGAGCACCTTTCTAGAAGGTCTAGAAAAGAGAAAGGGCTGAACGTCATCGTTTGAGACGTGATGGTAAGTACCGAGACGGGTACCGCTACAGTCTACGTCCTTTTCCGGCGGTCTTGGAGGATTGTGGGTTTCCAGAGAGAGACGGGGAGGGAACAGAAGCATGCGATTTCAGCTTGTTTGGATGTGTGTGAGTTCGTTGAGTGTGTCGATATCGTTGGGATCCGGCCTTGGTAAGAATTTTGCGTCTTGGCTGGTGGCATCTCTTGCGTCAGAAGTCTGATGTTTGTGATTTGTTACAATGATTTGGCGTCCGCTGGTGGAGGCTATGTCACGACGTGGCAGCTTGGCTACGGGTTTCTCATAGGAACTGGGTGTATGAGATTATCATGGTGCCTTGTCGAGGGCGCCGCCGCTTTGCAGAACGTTGGGAGAACTGCCTGCTTCTCAGAGTTGTTTCCCTGCAATACACTCCTTTGAGCGAACGTCTGCTTTGCCATGGGCTGTATGGGGTAGCTGAGATCAACCCTCCAGTGTACCTTGTGATTTCCTGGATAGACGTCGGGCTGTGAAACCGAGAAGATGACTAACTTGCTGAGATATCTGAGGAGTGTGTTATGATACTGCGCTTCCCAAACCGCCGATAGGAATGTAGAAACATGCGTGGACGGTGAATTCGGCGTTACCTAGCTACATGTATGGATGGAGTACGCTGGAGGATTTTCGAGACGAGTGTGGTCGGTTGACGAGGGTATGCCTGATCGAAGCAACGACATGGCCACACTAGATGGGAAGATTTGAATTGAAGCCTTGGCCTCTGTAGAGACTCGGCTTTTGTTTGCGGACTGAGAACCACGGAGTCATCCTAATCACATGGCTACGAGTACCTGGATGATGTTTAGGTGTACACATCTAGATCCCACTGAGTTCCCATGAAAACTACTAGACGGAGAGTCTCGTGAGCTCGTGTCTGTTTCGTGTGTCATCGGTCTACTCCAAGCCCGCACAGAGCACGCATTTACCTTAACGCTCTTCGCTAGACCCCAACGCCGGATGACCGGGGACTACATGCCGGCAGACTTGATTAGTGAAATGGAAGCCATGCAAGACGTATAGTCTTCGGAATATCTGACAAGATATCAGAGCCTCATGAAGATATCTGGCCCTTTCTATACCCCTGGCGAATATTACCGTAGTCTTCGAGGTTGAGAAACCGCTATTTTCGCTTCACTGAAGGTATTCCGAAAAGGTGTGTATGGCAGTCATTTGTTTAACTGCCTTAGGATCTATCGCACCGGTCTTATGGAAAGAATAATAAAAAGACGGAGAGAGAGAGATGGAGAGATGGAGAGATGGAATGAGACCCAACCCCGGAACTGTTCGCAATTATGTTGTGAATCAACCGTGATGAATGTGTCCTTTACACCACGGTCGACGAACCGAACAGGGTGCTACATTACTGTCGATTCCGCCCCCTATTGTCCTTGATCGGAGATGAGAGTGTGACGTACAATTGAAAGACAGAGCTGCGACACAGTAAATAACGTTCAAAGTATCTTGTGAACATCCGCCACGTGCCTTTCCGAGCTTCACTCTGAAACGGACTCGGCCCGGATCAGTGACCCGTGACCGAAAATATCGTGATATTACATTCGCAGCCTCTTACAAGTTTGGGAAGATGATCGGGATGCAGAGACACACCATGAGGAAATCGAAGGCAATAACAACAGTGGCGGAGAGGCGTCCCATGTCATGTGGTGAGGATGGGCATACATATACATCTGTAGTCTGCCAGACTTGCGCGCCAGTCGTCTCTGGACAGGTTGACTGAAGAATGCGCAAAATCTCTCAAATCCAACATAACTTGGATGTATGACAAGATCCACGAGCAGGCAGCACAGTTCGCGTTATCCCACTCAGAGTAGGAGGAGATACTACGAGTCATCATATACTTGACGAGCCGAGGGAAAGTTGTCCTGGAAATGCTTTAACAGTGCAGTTTCACCAGAAAATAGGTACATGGAGTGGAATCAGGGCATGGCACGGACAGCCGCCACCACCAACACGAGCATCCCGTCCTGTCAAGGCTCTTACCACTCCCCGGAAGAAGATTTGACAAAGGTATTTCATTGGGACATCTCGTGATCCCTTGGCCTCGCGGGGACATACCAAGCTGCCAAGGAGACAGACATGACGGGCATCAAACCTCGCTCCCCATGATTGTGAAACTTGGGAGCAATTCAAAAAGGGCATCAGAAGCACCGATCACCTCTCTCTACCTTGCTCGCTTCCCCCAAAAGTCGCCTTCCTGAGTTACGCATGTCTCATTGCTCATCCCAATCACATCAATGTCGTCCACCTTCGCCATAAAAGCAGTCATCTCGTCTCACATCTCGACTATGACCATCCACCATACAAGTTGTTTCAAGGGCATGGCGAAGGTGTAACATCCTTGAGCACATTCGAGGTCTCTTTTCTTGCCGACATCATACTGCTCTAAAGAATCACCGTGAAAGGCCCAGGATAGGCAACCAACCACATTGCAGGAAAACCCCAAAGTCATACATATATCAAGCCTAACCTTCATTGTCCCAAGTTCGACGTGTCCGAAATCTGAAGCCTCAAATATTGTTCAAGGATGGCTGAGAGCCTCACATCACAACCAGCGGACCCGCCAGCGGCCCATGGCTCTCCTCGCTTGAACATAGCCCAAACGCAAGACCGGTTCAGACCCTGCCCCTCTCCTCCACGTCGATGTCTATGAAAGAAGGGAATCTATTCCACGAACAGAAGATTGTACTAAGGGCTGGACGTGTCTTGTTCCCCGGCAGCTATGAAGGCCCCGGCCGATCCCAAAGAACGTGTCAGATCTCACCTAGGTAAACCGGGGGATCCGATCCGATCTTGTCCCCGCACAAATCTGTGATAACTCAGGTCAATTATGACACGAGGGTTTTCTGGCGATAATCGAGTCATTTCCAAAGTCTTGGCCATATACATCCTTTTATGCAACCCCCACCACAGCCATGTTCAAAGTTTAGAGTGAACGACAAGGAGAAGTAACATTAAGAATTTAAGAATATGAGTGAGTTTTTTTGGCGGCTGATTTGCGTTAGAAACATGGGGGCCACTTGCTGAACCAGGAAAGCAAATTCAAAGTTAAAAGACATTGGTTTGCCAAACCGGACGAACCACTTAAATTTTTTTTGACTTCATACTTTCCGAGGCTCCGACATTATTGCGGTCCGATGCTCTGACTAGCGAGACGTCACAAGCAAGCAGCTCCCGGCACGAGCCCCATGATGTCAGTAAGTAGCTCGTTTGTTGCCAATACCACTTCATTCACACCCTAGATGAGTTGGCCTTACTTGTCAACGCCGAAGATGTGGATTCAAAAAAAAAAAACAAGAACACTATCGCCTGGTCTTTTCCTGACTCGGATCCAAATGTTAATAGCCAGCTTTGGTGGAGGGCGACGGCTTTGTCATGCGAAGCGAAGCTGCAGTCGCTGGATAAACGTTTCCCACCCTGACCCCAAGGAATCTCCGCATCGGACTTTGCATTGTGTACTTCTTCCACGATGGCTTTCGAAACTCTGTCGCCATTTCTCGCACTTGACTGAAAATACCTGCCTGTCCTGAAAATTGGCCCAAACAAAGGGCATTGGCCGAAAACTGATACGGTGTCATCATATACGGAGAAGGGGTTCTATCAACCGCACGGGCAGCCTGGCGTACTTGTAATTCCGAGGCAGAGCAAATGCGAGTCAGGAAGCTGGGATACCTGCTTCGGTTGATGTTGTCGAGCTGAACGGATCGCACGCCGTGCCTCACAATCAAAAAATCCTCATGAAGGGCCTCCGTCTGATATTGGGCCCAAGAATCCTTCAAGGTCTGGTGCATGATCCCCTTCTGCCTGCCAAAACACGTCACTTGGGGTTCGACTTCGCCCCAAGCCAACGCGCAGCGCCTTCACTCGTGCTTTTTATAGTTTAGTCACGGCGAGCCTTCCACATGCCGGGCAAGGTAGTGCCCTGATCGCGCGCTGAGCGAAAACAAGCTTCTGAGGCCTGCCGCCTGCGGCTTTGCTGGGATGACTTCCATGACATCGGCAAACTTCTCGCCCTAGCGGTCATAGCATTGAGTTGCGGGAGGCCCCTTTACCCCAGGCCGTCGATCACGCCCACGAACAATATCCCCTCTGTAGCACAAAAGTCCGTTGTAGTGGAGGTTTCAGGGGACAGGGAAAGACGGTGTGAGGACGCTGATAGCCAGTCGTTGCATAAGCCGGCGGGGGAACGGTATCCTTCCACCAACCAGCGCCGCAGCCGTGGCTGCTCCAGCCACACCGCAGCGACGGCCTCGCCGACACTTTTGTCGGGGCACCCGTGCTGGAAGGATGCGTAGGCGCGCCGGAGAGGGCTATGGACGGAGCCGAGAAACGGAGTCGCGGCATTGAAGTATGCGAGGGCCTTCGCCGTGACCAAATGAGCCGATGCCAAAGTCTGCTCGTCCGAACATATTTCGCGCGTCACGAAAGCAGTCAGAGGCGAAAACGATTGCGACTTCTTTCGCCACGGTTCCTGAGGCTGGAAATCTTCGTCTCATGTCCGCAGCTGGGAGTGGCCGAACTGGATCCGGGTCGAGGATGTTGGCTCGCTGTCCAAGTCACAATTTTCAAAAACCCATGTGGAGAGGGCCCGGTTGCCGCCCCTCCGAGCAGGTGCTATTGAACGAGCGTTGAGCCGACTGATGGCCGCGTAGGGCAGAGGGTCGCCAACATTATTGGATCCCTCCATCTGTAAATCGAGGAGTATTCCGTACAGCTTGCAGATGTGGTAGTGTAGCCACTAGGGCTGATGATGGCTGAGGCTCGGAACTGGCCGCAAGCGTGTTGAGCAGTACAGCAGTTTGCGACTCGGAGTGAGGAAGGCGTAGGCAGCCGCTCGCTGGACCGGGGCAAATCCCTTTGTGTCAGAAGTGGTGAAGGCATGCTAGCGTCCAGAAGGGTGGAAAAGTGCATCCATCGCTGTGCAGCGATGCGAGGCATGGTGGGTGCACCGCCTCAGCCCCATTCGATCAGCCCCAGCCCAATCTTACTATTTTTGGGTCTTCTCCTGACGGATCAACGTATCCGAACTGGGCAGAGGGAACAACAAACAAGTTGCAGGTGGAAGACAGAAGGTCGAAATCTTGAATCTCCAGTCTGGTGGGGGGAGGGGGGTGTATGCCCTCGACGCAAATCTCGGATGGAATTTCGTCGTGTTTGGTCGCTACTGCGACAGTCAGTGCGGCGAATGACAAGGATCAGGCGTGGCAGAAAAAGAGAAGAGGACCAGGAGGGCATAATGACTGACAAGCTCGAGACATCGGACTGATCTAATGTGGTATTTGGGCCGTGTGAGGGAAACAACACAGAGGAGAAAATTACAGCAGGTTCCATGTCGTTGACGAGTGAAATTTGCAGGCCTGGGAAGCACGAGCAAGCATAGGCTTGTCATAGTTGTTCATGGTGTCGACTGGCGGTGGTGCCTGTCCATGGGGATTGGTGAGAGGGGATTTGGCTGGGAGCTGGTCAGCTGGGAGCTGGTCAGCTGGGAGCTGGTCAGCTGGGAAAAGCCTAGGCGCTGGGTAAGGCGAGGGGGCACGTTTCAGAATGTTCGTGGAAGCCGCAGGATCCCGGGCGACAAGTGGGCCGTTAAGAGGTACATGCGTCTCACATAGATGTGGAGGGTCAAACAAGCGGCGCCACTAACAAGCCAATGTCGTTTCTTTAAATGCTCGTTGCTTCATCCGGGTTCTTTCGCCGGGCTCTACCTTTGCACTCTGGAGTCTGACGGGAGAAGTGATAGGCGGCTGTGGCTCTCTGCTTCTGGGCCTTTCAATTTCATGTCTTTCTTCTGTCATGCCCTGACAGACCCCTGGCTTGGAACACCCTTGGGAATGCTTGTCAGCTTGCTGCGTTCTGTCTCCCGTCAGCTTTCTTCCTCCTCTGTTAGTTGCTGACTAGGTAGCTGCAGTAGATGGGTATCGTGTGCTGTACTCTCTAGCGTGTCTTGACCCTCTCTCTGCTCTGCAGAACCTAAGCTTGAGTCTGACAGCAATGATGAGATGGAAGGGGGGGTCGAGGAACGACAACGGAATGAAAAGTCTGCCGAACATGCGCCACTGTTGGTGGCTGTTCCTTGCCGCTGCACTGCTCGTTCCTCTTCCCAATTGAAACCAAGGATGATGGCTGAATTGTTGGTGGTGGCACGACAGATGCCGGTAAGGGGACGGCGTTTCTTTTAGCTTTCGCCTTCGCCTTCGCCTTTTCCTTGCCAGTGCATCCATCCATCACCGCAACATTCCCCTAAAGACAGCCCATCATTGAGCCAGCGACAGGTGTGCTTGGCCGGCTCTGCTCGCTGTTGCATGCCCCTCCTTCTCCTGAAGAGCAATTGTTAACAGCAGATGGGCGTTAATTACGAGGTGTTTCTGGAGCTGATCCTAACCCCAAATGGACCGATTGAAGGCGCAAGGCCAAGGGGTATACGAAATGCAAGGGCCAAGGGAGTAGCGGCCGGGGGTTTCGACTTGGGGGAGACGTGACGTAGTTCGACGCGGGCCCGGTTTTTATTTTCCCCAAGAGTGCAACCTTCAGAAACGTCCATGGTGGAAGTGCGATTCGACTGGTTGCCGGCCAGCTCGTGATGAGCATCGGCGCGGTTGTTGTCTTGCTTTGCTGCACTGCTGCTGGTTGGTTAGCAACGGTTAGCGACAGCAACCGCGACCACCCGACCAGGTTGCTAGGATCCATCATGAAAGAACCTGAAGGAGGGAAGGAAAAAAAAAAACGGAGTGACAGGGGTAGCGACGGGCCACGGCAATGGCTTTCCTGGCTGGCACACGACCGGGACCAGGACCACTTGCTGGCCTGGGGACGAGACTGATGCCAGCCCTTCCCAGCCAGTCCATTCGTTGTCTGTCACTTGCGCAGTAGCGCACTGACTTCGAGGTTTCCGAAAGGTGAGCTGAGGTTAAGTGATGGATTGACTGCGTAGACAGTGTCCCTTGATCCGTATCAAGGAGAGGTCGTGTTTGTGTCAATGACCCCTCAATGTACATGGGTATACCGACTCAGGGAGACGGGAATGATAGTAATGATGGTGCTGGTGCTTTTGCTCGGGTTATGTTGTGTTGTTCATCGTGCAGCAACGCGATTCCTGGGCTAGGCAGCGCTAAGCCACAGCTTCCCCAGTCTGTTGACGTGAGGTGAGAATATGGAGCAAGCTAATGAAAAGGGACCAGAAAAAAAAGACGGGAGGTACCTTTTCTTCGCATTGCTGCAGAGTATGGGGCCGGGTACCTCTGGTTTTTTGTGTCTACCTACATTGGATCGAGGTGCAGAAAGCAGAAACATCGAACGGCAGCACAGCACAGCATACGTAGCCAAGGTCGGTAGGTACGAACATTCGTAGTTACCTAGGTAGGAGAAAAGTAGCGGCGAGTCTCATCTCCTTGTTTGTACCTCATCCCAAGGAAACAGGCTGGGGAGGGATGCACAAGTGACTTCTCCTATTCCCATGCCGCACCATCTCTATGTACCTTTCGTCCTTGAATTTGGTCTCCCTCTCCCTCTCTCTGCAGCAACGCAACTGTGAGGTAGCTACCGAGTCCCATCCTCATCTTTGCCCACCTCAGCCCAGTTGGGCCAATCCTAGAGCTATTCTAATCCATCCTCACTACCCTCGGCCATCCTATCCACCTGGCGCTTCCACGCTCACTCTTACCCAGCTGCAAGTTTCTGGTTCCCGCCAAGCAAGCCGCCAGCCCGTCAGGACCCTTTTTTAACCAGTTACTGCCCCGTCCTGCATCACCATCCTCTCCCCTTCTGCTCCTCTCGCCCCCCAACCCTCCATCCATCTTCACATCTTTCTTCTTTTTTTCCCTCCTTCGCTTCACCAATCGTCACTGGGGTTGTGGCTTTCTCGGCCGCACATCTCTCTTACCTACAAAGCCTTTGTTCGCGCTCAACGCGTGACACAGCCAACCTGACCTAGGCCTCTACCCGAGTCCCTTGGCTTATGATATAATCAACCCTACCTAATCCCACTCGCAACGAAGCAGGAAAAAACGTTTCTCATCACTCATCACATCCCTACCAGCATCAGCTACTCCTGATCTCGCCTCTAGCAATCATGGCTTACCGCGGGGGGCATGACAACGACTACGATGGCGGCCATAATATGCAGGACCTTCCGCCTGGATCTGGCAGAGGAGTAAGCTTCACCTTCCCCCTTCGCTCACCGCGCAAAGTGGCTCAATTGCTGACCTGGATATTTCCCCTAGTACCACTTGCCTCCTCAAGATGAGGGAGTCGACGAAGCCGGCCAGTCCCTTCTGAGAGACCCTCACGCACCTGCTCCTTACGAGAGCCACCTGGGAACTGGCGAGTCCCCTGGCCGCCCAGTCTCCGCATACAGCCTCACAGAATCATACGCTCCTGGTGCCGGTGCTCGGACACCAGTTCCTGGCGAGACGGCCTTCGCGTCTGGGTACAGCAATGAGCTCGACTCGGATGCTGGTGGTTTTGGCTACGGCAGACCCGCCTCCACCGTGGATGCCGACGAGAGCTGGACCCGCAGACAGCAGCCTGGCAACCAAGGTGGCGGTCTGAAGCGTTACGCGACCCGTAAGATCAAGCTTACTCAGGGTTCCGTCCTGAGCATCGACTACCCAGTTCCCAGTGCCATCAAGAACGCTGTCCAGCCCAAGTACCGCGATGTCGAGGGCGGTAGCGAAGAGTTCATGAAGATGCGCTACACCGCCGCCACTTGCGACCCCAATGACTTCACCCTCAAGAACGGTTACGATTTGCGCCCGAGAATGTATAACCGACACACCGAGCTTCTCATCGCAATCACCTACTACAATGAGGACAAGGTGCTCCTCTCCAGAACTCTCCACGGTGTCATGCAGAACATTCGGGATATCGTCAACCTGAAGAAGTCCACTTTTTGGAACAAGGGCGGCCCAGCTTGGCAAAAGATTGTCGTATGTCTGGTTTTCGACGGTATCGAAAAGACCGACAAGGCCGTGTTGGACGTTCTCGCAACTGTCGGTATTTACCAGGATGGTGTGGTGAAGAAGGATGTCGACGGAAAGGAGACTGTCGCTCACATTTTCGAGTACACCTCCCAGCTGTCCGTCACACCCAACCAGCAGCTTATTCGCCCCGTCGACGACGGCCCTTCCACCCTTCCCCCTGTGCAGTTCATTTTCTGCCTGAAGCAGAAGAACAGCAAGAAGATCAACTCTCACAGATGGCTTTTCAACGCCTTTGGTCGCATCTTGAACCCCGAGGTCTGCATTCTCATCGATGCCGGTACCAAGCCCAGCCCCCGCTCATTGCTCGCGCTTTGGGAGGGCTTCTACAACGACAAGGATCTCGGTGGTGCTTGCGGTGAGATTCACGCCATGCTGGGCAAGGGCGGCAAGAAGCTGCTTAACCCCTTGGTTGCCGTCCAGAACTTCGAGTACAAGATCTCCAATATTTTGGACAAGCCTCTTGAGAGTTCTTTCGGATACGTCTCTGTGTTGCCCGGTGCGTTCTCCGCCTACCGCTTCCGTGCGATTATGGGTCGCCCGCTTGAGCAGTACTTCCACGGTGACCACACTCTCTCCAAGATCCTTGGTAAGAAGGGTATCGACGGAATGAACATTTTCAAGAAGAACATGTTCTTGGCCGAGGATCGTATTCTTTGCTTCGAGCTGGTTGCCAAGGCCGGTCAGAAGTGGCACTTGTCGTACATCAAGGCCGCCAAGGGTGAGACCGATGTTCCGGAGGGTGCTGCTGAGTTCATTTCTCAACGTCGTCGTTGGCTCAACGGTTCCTTCGCTGCCTCTCTATACTCTCTCATGCACTTTGGTCGCATGTACAAGTCCGGCCACAACATCATCCGCATGTTCTTCTTCCACGTTCAGCTCATCTACAACATCCTCCAGGTTATGTTCACATGGTTCAGTTTAGGTTCTTACTACCTGACTACAACGGTAATCATGGATCTTGTCGGTACCGCAGTCACTTCCGATGACCCCGAAGTGGCCCGCAGCGGATGGCCCTTTGGAGACACCGCCACTCCTATCGTCAACGCCCTTCTCAAATACCTCTATCTGGCCTTCGTTATTCTGCAGTTCATCTTGGCGCTGGGTAACAGACCCAAGGGTTCCAAGTATACCTACATTGCCTCTTTCATCGTCTTCGGTCTCATCCAAACCTACATTCTCGTCCTGTCGATGTACTTGGTCGTCCAGGCTTTCCAGAAACCCATCGGCCAGCAAATCAGCCTTGATTCTGGCGAGGACTTTGTCGCCAGTTTCTTCGGAGGTACGAACGCCGCCGGTGTCATTCTCGTCGCCTTGGTTACCATCTACGGTCTTAATTTTATCGCTTCCTTCATGTACCTCGACCCCTGGCACATGTTCACCTCGTTCCCTCACTACCTGGTGCTCATGTCGACCTACATTAACATTCTAATGGTCTATGCCTTCAACAACTGGCACGATGTGTCCTGGGGTACAAAGGGCTCAGACAGTACCGAGGCTCTGCCTTCAGCACACGTCAGCAAGGGCGAGAAGGACGAGGCTGTGGTCGAAGAAATTGACAAGCCGCAAGAGGATATCGACAGTCAATTCGAATCGACGGTCAAGCGTGCACTGGAGCCTTTCAAGGAAGCCCCAGAGAACGAGAAGCCAGACATTGAAGACTCGTACAAGTCTTTCCGTACCGGTCTGGTCGTGTCTTGGCTCTTCTCCAACACCTTCCTTATCATTGTCATTACGAGTGATAACTTCGACTCGTTCGGCATTGGCGTAAGTTCCAATATCCCGAAACATGATTCAATTGCCATACTAAGTCTCATTTTTTTAGAAAACTTCATCAGCACGCACTGCTTCTTATTTCAGCTTCCTGCTGTACTCTACTGCTGTCCTATCACTTGTCCGCTTCTTCGGATTCCTGTGGTTCCTGGGCAGGACCGGTATCATGTGCTGCTTTGCCAGACGGTAAGCAGACAAAAAGGGGAGATCATCCAACGCAGCGACGAATTTCTCGATGCTATTTGGATGTGTACCAGAGGGCAGACTGTACTCTTGCCAGCTTTGGCTCATTACTACGCCGGTGTTTTACATTCATGGTATGTGTTTAGTAATAAAGGACATGGAACTCGACAGATTCTTGATGAAGTGGGCCGAAGCTCAGCAAAAGTAGTTTTGATTAAGCAGCATTCATGGCGTTTTACATGGATACAATACCTTACGCTTGGTATCAGACAATGACAATGATTTTAAACATGAACTTTTCAATTTATACGGATGACTTGCCAGAGACGTGCTAACCTGATATGAGATTCACGACAATTTAGGCAGAAGGTGTATTTACCAGATCTTTTGCAGTTGCAGGCGAGCATGTATGCGGCAAAAGAAGACGAAGCTTCCGCCCAACTTGGTGGCTGCAGGTAAGCGCGCGGGTGCTCGCCGATCATGATACTTGGACGTTCAAATTTCTGAACGACCACCCGTCTCAAAGACTACCGGAGGTCCCTACCGTGCCTACCTACCTCTGTACCTTGAAGTACGTTTTCGTCCTTTTAAATCTTCGCCTGTTCAGACTGTTGATCTTCGACAACCGAGACCTTGGTTGAGTGGTTCGGTAGATCCCCGGGGAAATAGTAACCCGACCTTATCTTATCGCATCCAGAAAGTGACCGCATTGACTGGTGCCCACCTCAGTTGGTCCGCTCCTCCAGGCACCTTTCCGCCGCAAGATCGCAAGACTCCGGACGGAGACTATTTCACCATACTGTTGGTTGACTGTTTGGCCTCCGCGCAAACACCATCTCTTCAGGAATCTACACCCTCTCCCCAGGTTGTGTGTGTTTCTTCCTTCTACACCTCGTCCCTCACACTGGGCGCCCCACCAAGGAACCCCTCCCAACATACCCCCCGCCAAAGATCCAACAAGATGCTGAAGATTTGGTCTATGGTACGTGACTGCCGGAACCTCTCGGTAAAGGGTGCTACTAACACCCCTTACAGAAGAAGGAGCAGCAGAAGGCTGAAAATGCCGACGCTGCTGGTGGCAAGAAGAAGAAGGTGACTGCCGCGCAACTTCGTGTGCAGAAAGGTCTGAACCCCTCAATCAGCCAAGAAAACCCCGACCTTGCTGCTGACATTCACTTGTAGATCTCTCGGAACTTTCTCTAGGGTCAACGATGAAAACCGACTTCCCTGATGCCGACGATATTCTCCACTTCACGCTTACGATCGAGCCCGATGAGGGCATGTACCGGACCGGACGATTCACTTTTACATTCGACATTAATCAAAACTTCCCCCACGAGCCGCCGAAGGTTCGATGCAAGGAGAAGATCTACCATCCTAATATCGATCTGGAGGGCAAGGTGTGCTTGAACATTCTGCGCGAAGACTGGAAGCCCGTCCTCAACTTGAACGCGGTCATCGTCGGACTCCAGGTATGTTTGAGAATGTTGAGCACAGCTGTAAGTGGGCGCCGACTAACTGAAATCTTTCGCAGTTTCTGTTCCTCGAGCCGAACGCCTCTGATCCTCTGAACAAGGAGGCTGCCGAAGATCTTAGGCTCAATCGTGAAGGATTCAAGCGCAACGTCCGTACCGCGATGGGCGGTGGCTCTGTCAAGGGGCAGAGCTACGACCGTGTGTTGAAATAAAGTCAACAGTAGTGGAGGGATTGCGTCCTTTTTCCTGTTGGACACTCCCCTCACGACACAACCCTTTGACGAGACAAGAGGCCAACCCAGATTTGATACCAGAGACGCACGGACGGGCTGTTGGTCGGTAGAAGGGCGGAATGCGCATCTGAAAGGTCGGTGGGCATCAAAAACAAGCATCATCGTCCGGCGTTTAGGGAGACAAGATTACGAATTACAAGAGGTCAAGGATCGGGTAAGACATCGAGCCCAGTTTAGAGAGAGCAGTCGCGAGAGCGCAGCACGGGAGGGATTCATGATGCACTCTGTAGAGCGGAAGTCAAGGAGCAGGACAGGGTTTAGTGAGCGGTGGAAGTACTGGTGAGAGATTGTAGAAGGATAGCTGGAATGCAAACAGCGTTGCCGTGTTACAACAGAAGAAGCAAACATGGAGAATGGGCGCCAATCAACGGGCCGATTGACTCCCCCATAAGGGCATGGAGGTCAGGAAAAAGAGTCAGAGCTCCTCGAGCTCAAGAGAAGAGTCACAGCAGCTCGGGGCCGGTGACCGGTCAGCTGTAAAGAGAGGTCAGCGGCCGTAGCCGGCGCCCAGCAGTCGGTGGGATTCCGTCTGCGGCCTATCTGGTATGACTCCTGTCTGGCCACAGATGTACGATGTCGGTGTGGTGGGCTCTCCCCTGCTCCACAGCACCCGCCTCGCCGGCAATAACGTTGAGCGCTCCCCGAGGTTCTTAGGTAAGGCCGCTGTCAAATAGGAACCAGATCAAGTAGAGGTTACCCGCTTGGCCCAGCAAAGTCCCTGCCTCCTCCAAAGTCCCCAGTACCCGCTCTCCCACTTCAAGTGCCCCCTACCGAACCCCGGACGCTTCAAGACACCTTCCCCACCATGGGCACAGGCCAGCAGGCCGGACGACGCAGCAGGCTAACCCACCAACGAACAAGCTGGGCCGAAGTCGGGGGTCAGCTTGCCCGTCTCTACGCCAGTAAAAAATTTCCCAATTCCAAACGCCTATTTCCCATCAGTGAAACTCTGTTTTCTTCATCCATCTCTTCCTCCTTCTTCCTTACAATTAACTTGTACGGATACCCTCTCCACTCCCTCCTCCCCCCAACACACAGTCAGAATGGCCTCCCGCAGCTTCTCCAAGGCGCTTCGTTCGCCAATGGCCCGCCAATTGGCGGCCAAGCCTGCCACCCAGCAGCGCACCTTCGTTGCTGCCCGCCAGCTCGTCCGCGCCTCTGCTCAGGTCAACAAGGCCTTCGTCGCTCCTGCCCAGCAGCAGGCTCGCGGTGTCAAGACCATTGACTTCGCCGGCCACAAGGAGGACGTCTACGGTAAGGGAAAACGAAGAGCTGACGAGTCCTTCACGCCTTTCGAATGACTCGCCAGAGAGACAGAGGGACAGACTTGCTGACGTGGATGCCATAGAGCGTGCCGACTGGCCTCAGGAGAAGCTTTTGGTGAGTCACAATCACCCAGATAGCCTTGGGAAGGAGTCAATTGGAACTGACATTCGTTCGTAGGAGTACTTCAAGGACGACACCCTCGCCCTCATCGGCTACGGCTCCCAGGGTCACGGCCAGGGTCTTAACCTTCGTGACAACGGCCTCAACGTCATCATTGGTGTCCGCAAGAACGGCCAGTCCTGGAAGGACGCCCAGCAAGACGGCTGGGTTCCCGGCAAGAACCTTTTCGATGTCGACGAGGCCATCTCCCGCGGTACCATCGTCATGAACCTTCTCTCCGACGCCGCTCAGTCCGAGACCTGGCCCGCCATCAAGCCCCAGCTCGTCAAGGGCAAGGTGCGTCATTCCTCGCGCAATTGAACAGGTTACTTGAGAGGCTTCAAAGCTGACTTTTGAGACAGACCCTTTACTTCTCCCACGGCTTCTCCCCCGTCTTCAAGGACGTCACCCACGTCGACGTCCCCAAGGACATTGACGTCATCCTCGTCGCCCCCAAGGGCTCTGGCCGCACCGTCCGCTCCCTCTTCCGCGAGGGCCGCGGCATCAACTCCTCCTTCGCCGTCTTCCAGGACGTCACTGGCAAGGCCAAGGAGAAGGCCCAGGCTCTCGGTGTCGCCATCGGCTCCGGCTACCTCTACGAGACTACCTTCGAGAAGGAGGTCTACTCCGACCTGTACGGCGAGCGTGGCTGCCTCATGGGCGGTATCCACGGCATGTTCCTCGCCCAGTACGAGGTCCTCCGCGAGCGCGGCCACTCCCCCAGCGAGGCCTTCAACGAGACCGTTGAGGAGGCTACCCAGTCCCTGTACCCCCTGATCGGTGCCAACGGCATGGACTGGATGTACGAGGCCTGCTCCACCACCGCCCGCCGCGGTGCCATCGACTGGTCCCCCAAGTTCAAGGACGCCCTCAAGCCCGTCTTCAACAGCCTGTACGACGCCGTCAAGGATGGATCCGAGACCAAGCGCTCTCTCGAGTACAACTCCCAGAAGGACTACCGCCAGAAGTTCGAGGCTGAGATGGAGGAGATCCGCAACCTTGAGATCTGGAGAGCCGGCAGAGCCGTTCGGTACGTTTACAATACTTCACCTCACTCAACTATGATGAACACCTGGCTAACATTTCTCTTTCCCACAGGTCTCTGCGTCCCGAGAACCAGAAGTAAGCGGTTCGGCGTTTTTTTGCTTTGGGAGGAGATAAAAAATTTACCCCGAATGGCCATATTCTAACCACTGTGCCGGGGACGGGGGACTTTTGTACTTTATACGACCGGATTCTAGGGGATCTGGGCACTGGTTCAAAAGTTTGCATCTTGACTTTTGGGATCATTCAATACCATTTCTTTTGCTGTCCATGAACATCTTGCTTCAATGATCTCGTCTTTCGTCAATCGTCTACCTATGTGATTGTGCAATGTCTGTGCCTGTCCCGGGGATATCGGGTTAAGCAAGGACCCAAGACTGACTCATCAAGCCGTCGATACTTTTCACAGATTGCGCTAGCTACTGCTGCACCCGAAGCAAATTGGCACCCCCACGCCAGCGGCAGTTTTTTTTTTTTCTTTTTTAAACTTTGGGACATTTGCTGACAATGCAGCGGCGGTGTGGTGTTGCATGCGCGTTTAAGGCCATTATCAGTCCAGGTCAGGATTTCGGCCTCCGGTGCTCGCTTAGGTTCGAGAAATAGCTTCGTACGGACCGTACAGGTAAAAGCGTCTCAACTAGGCGTGACCGGCAGTTCGCCGGACGGAAGATGTCAATTTGCCCTTTCCTATTTCGCGGTGGGAAATGATTTGGTCACTGTCTTTCACCCAACGGCGCGTACAACTATGCGAGACGAGCACTACCCTTGCTAAGGCATTCAAGTAATTGATTTACACGTATAAATACTGTCGTCTACCTTGTTGAGTTCGTTAATTCCATTTCGTTCCTGAATTTGCTGCTGCACTTTCACATGCGCTCTCTTTTACCAGTTTCCTGTAGCGCACAGTCAATGCCCTTCGGAAACCCTGAAAGCCGAACGTGAAATGTCGGAGCTAGGTCGCTGCAACCTGCTAAGTCTAGCTAGAGAAGGCCATAAGTGAATTGTATTTGAATGTTATCAGATCATATACCGTTGAGTAAGGCATCACCTACATGGACTTGTGTTGAAGAAAAAACGACTTGAGAATAGAAGGCCAGTCTCACCTTGAGCCATTCGGTGAACTCGGTGAAGGCTGTCGGTGTGTGATTTTGCTGTAGCGACCCTGAGCCCCACCAACCCCCTTTGTCTGTGCATCCTCTCGGTAGTCGTTGCTCTGTCAACAGCAAACAAGCCTGAGCCGCTTCCCACCCCCTTCATCTCACAAGCGAGCCCAAAATGGGGTCCGTTAGACATCCTATCGAAATATCAATCAATTGACGACTTATCTCACCTTAGTCTCCGCGCTTCCAACGCTTGCAAACAACCGAATCTCTCTAGCTTTTTGGAGTTCGCGCACAATGACGCCGTTGTCACCGACAAACGAATCAAGACTGAACATTGCAACGACCCTAACTGAAGACACAACGACCCGCGGATTCTTTGAGCACTGCGAGGTGGTCCACTCCCGTACCGAGACAACCACGAGCGGCGGTAATGAGAGCAGCAGCGACAGCTCCTCCACCACCACAGCCACCATCAACACCACAAGTACCTCTTCGCACTCTATAGACGACAACACCCGAGACCAGGAGAACATGCCACCTTCTCCCTCGGATTCCTCGCCGTCGCCGCCGCCCTCTGCGCCTGCGACGGCAATCAAGCCGCAGCGCCACTCACGCGTTATGTCTGGCACCGCACCCTCACCGCTCAAGCTACTCGCCGGCTCCGAGACATCGGAAAAGCAAGCGCGGAGCCCGCTTCGCAAGACAGTAATCTCGCCCGACGCAGTCAAACGGTTTCCCATTAGAGTCAGCAACCCGTCTGTCGAGTCGTCACGTTCCATTTCTCCTCCGACCGTCTCTCCTCCGGCGCGCGAACGCACCATCAGTCTCGAGGACGCCATGCGCGACAACGAGGGCTTGAAGCACGCCATCCAGATCTTCGAGGACGACGATACTGAGCTTGAGAATGACGAGACCATTGGCGGCGACACGACCACAATGAGCGCGGGCGAGGGCGAGGGGGAGCAGCCCGACCTGGGCCAAGCGGGCTACGAGGACCAGAGCAGTCTCGCCAATCCAGACGAGTCAATGATGAGCGCTTTCAGCACCTTCTCCGCCGTTCCGAACTTGACCATGTTCGCGAAACTTGGCCAGTCTCCGACAAAATACGCGAGCATTGGCGGCATGACCCCGCGAGGGAGGCCAGAGACCGTGCACGAGCAGCAGGAGACTCCGAGGCGGCATTCGGGACAAGACTCTGACGGGAACACCACCAACCTATTGGATTTTACGGCCAGCCAGCGGTTCCCGCACAAATCGCCCTCCAGGCGGGGCAACACTTCACCTTCCCGAGCAAACCCTAATGCCACTCCGGCCCGCCAAATGTCGAACCTGCTCGACTTTGACATTCCGGCCCTGCCCACTCCCCGCAGCATCCCGACCATTACGCCTAGAGAACTTGAAAGCCTCAAGTCGAATTTTCTATCCGAAATTAGCAGCCTCAAGGCCTCGCTGCTTGGCAAGGAGGCCGAGGTGACCTCTCTGAAGACGGCTGTTGGCGATGCGGAAAAACGGGTCGGCGAGAGCTTGGAGCAGGCCCGTGAAGAGCGGACGATGCGAGAGCAGGTCGCCGAGGAGAAGGAGATGTGGGAGAAGAGCAGTCGCGAAATGGAAAAGGTCCTGCGCAGCGTAAAGGAGGAGATTGTCCACACACAGCAGGAGCGTGAGGAGCTCGAATCCAAGCTTGCAGAGAGTGAGGGACGACGCGAGGCCGCCGAGACTATGGCGCAGGAGGCCGAGAGTAAGCTGGCTAGTTTCCGCGCCGGCAAGTCCACTGACGATAAGCCCTCCTCGCCCAGGGGCGGTGCAGCGGCGACCTCAAAAGAGGTTGAGATTGCAGTGGAGCGCGTGGCCCGCGAGCTGCACGCTCTCTACAAGGGGAAGCACGAGACCAAGGTTGCGGCGCTCAAGAAGAGCTACGAGACCCGCTGGGAGAAGAAGGTGCGCGAGCTGGAGGTTAGGATCGAGGAGCTCACCGACGAGAACGATAAGATTCGCCGCGACAACACCATCACCCGTGTCGATCCCGCCCAGGTCGCCGCCGAGGAGGAGTTCAAGGCCCGGGCCGTCCGCGACTCAGCTCACATCAAGGAGCTCAGTGCCGACGTCCACAGGCTCGAAGCCGTCGTCATGTCGGTCAAGAGGGACAACTCGGAGCTCCGCGACCTCCTGGCCCAGGAGCGCGTCGAGAAGGGCGAGCTGGTCCAGCTCGCCGAGGAGATGATGGCGATCCAGAACGCCGCCCCCCCGCCAACCCCGGCGCCTAAGCCGGCTCCGACGCCCGTTGCCTCGCGGACACCCGGTCCTCCGGTTAGAAGCCACACGGAGAACAACTTCCGCAGCAGCATCGGCCGCAGCTCGGGCCTTAAGGCGCCCGGATCCATCGCCGCTCGCGGGTCCCTCCACGAACGTAACGGCAGCGCCGGTCCGGCTACCAAGGGCCTGCCGAGACCAAGACCGATGAGCGAGTTCGGACCCCGGAGCGGTATCATGAGCTCGATCGAAAAGATGGGCAACTACCGCGGACGCGGGGACTAGAAAGCCCAGTCGTCTTGATGAGAACGGCCTCCTTTTGATCGCTCGGTTACCACACTGACCGGATTTCTTTTCCTTAATTTTTAACTACCTACGAAACGAACGAAACCAAACGATGAACGGAATAAAGCATTGAAGTATCGGGTGCAGAGAGAGAGACAGCAACTGTCATAGGAGGAAGGACGAGAACAGAAGATGATGAAGAAGAAGAAGAAGAAGAGCAGCATTGACGTAACGAACTGGCGTCTACGGGGTCCTGTTTTCCGGGCTTTTTTGCTTTGGTATTTCCATGGTACGGACAACAGGGCTTTTGTTTATTCGTCCCACCCACCCCCCATGACACTGATATGAATAAGGGAAAAGGGAAACGAAACGAAGGTGTGGCGTTTTTGTTTATCTTGGTTGGTCCTGTTGTTGAATGGGCGACAACCAAACACCCCTTTTCATGTTGGAGCGAAAGCTGTTTCCATACCTATTGGGGCCCCCCCGAGTCATCCCGCTCAAGGTTTTTGGGCTACACTTGACGTTTGGAACCAATAACAAACCCCAAAACCCCCCCCTTTCTACCATAACTCTTTGAATTGGTAATGTTCAGTTTTTATTGCACATAGTCAATTTTTTTTTTACCCCTTCTCGTGTGTTTGTGCGGTGTGACTGTTGGTGTGATTGTGAGTGTGAGCGAATCATGTCTTTCTGGCTATTGCCTCATGTCGGGTCTGGCGCTCGCGGTGGAGCTTTGAGTCCCTGTCTGTCTGTTACGATACGTGAAGCCGATATGATGTTATATTTTCCTTTGAGACTGTTGCTTCGTTGGCGCGCTTGTGGGATGATGACGACGATTTAAGACAATCCATGGCGTGTATGGTTTGCCTGGATTCAGACATATCGGACTTTTTCGGGAGAAGAGGTTCGGCTTGAACATTGTCGCTAGGTGTGAGTCGGAGGGGTTCCTTTGGATCGGTAGTTGAGCGGAAATCAATACTATTCATTCAGACAGGTATGTGTGTGTGTGTGTGTCCTTGGTGTCCTTTGAGATGTTGCGGTTTTGAATCTGGGTCTATCGGTATGTGATGTGAGCTTAGTTCCGCGTGAGGCTGCTTAGGTATGGGGATAGGCAGCAACTGGGAGTATCTTCATGGCTGGTAAAGATGAGAGAGGAGGAGGGGGAGAGGAAGCGGGGGTGCAACAGCGTTGTGAGATTTTCGTCCATCTGTCTGTCTGCCCAGTCGAATGTCCACCCGAGCATCAGGAGTCATAATGTTGACTTGACCAGCCACACGTTACACACGTTACACACGTATGCAGGCCGTCGTATGTGTTCAAAGGGCCTCCACGTCGACATTAACTGACTTCATCAGAAAGCAGCCGACATGACTAGGCAATATGACTGAATCCCAGACAAATGGTTTATTTAGTCTTTATCATTCGAAAGAAGCATCCACTGCATTCTTCCATTGCTCAGAAACATCCGTTCATTATGTGGTTGATGTGAGTGCGGTCGGTCGGTTGATCCGTCGTAAACACAACCCGGTCTAATAAACACGCAAAAGAAATCGCAGGAGGCAATGCATTTCTGCTCTCACTCGCTCAAATGATAAGAGACATCAAATCAAGGCTGAATCATATATTAACAACTGAGGCAAAAGCAAAAGTTTCCGAAACCGAGAATCGAACTCGGGGCTATGCCTAACCTCTCACAGAGATGAGAGGGCATCATGTTGGCCACTACACCATATCGGATGTGGATGTCCAATTTACCCAAAAACATGGCTAGGTATCGCCGGTGCTCCGCCACCACCCCACCCCATGGAGAATCACGCTTTTCCCCCGTAGTTATTACAATCCAACGCCGCAATCTATATAACAGCGCCCAGCTCGATTTTTCAATCTTAACTTGTAAAATTGAATAAACCTTGCTCACGATAATGGACTATCTAACTGTGGTATAATGGGTAAGTTCTATCCATGGCCATGTATTTGCGGGCGGTGATCCACTGGTCGTGAAATACTACAACACGCATAGCTCAGCTCAAGCGTCAAAGTTCGAAGTATCGCTGCTTAGATAAGGTAATCTATAGTTAGAGCACCCTCGTTGCGCCTCGTAGATACTTAGCAAGGTTTTACTTTAGCCTGCAACCACAGTAGAGGGCACCTATCTATGGTTTGTGTGCACCGTGGCTGCAGCGCTGATCCTGGGCTAATAGTCAATCTGACCTGAAGCTTCTGACACCCCACGGTAGGGCCAATGCTAATCGTCAATTGGCTTTTCTAAAGACTATTCGTGCACGGTTTCCATTGGCTGAGCTTCGATTGCCACCCCAAAGGCCTGAGTCTACAACACTACTTGAGCAACCAAACTAGGCACAAATACCACATACGACCACAACCACTGGAGAACTCGGGATCCCGTCCGCTCTCCCATAGATAAGCCAGTGAGTGCCGGATTAGTAGTTGGGTCGGTGACGACCAGCGAATCCCTGGTGTTGTATGTTTTTTTCGGATGCTTTTGCCTCCTACAATCAACCATACGCTCTCAATCTTTCACAAGTCCCCAAATCAATTCCACTTTTTCAATATTTTGTTTTGCTTAATCCTATGCAGTCATAAATTCAAATGATGCACTTGAATCATTGGGAGGGCAGACGAGCTTCTGTGACAAGGAGGATCGGAGTAAGCACACAGATGGAGGGCCAGTCGACCACCGAGGGTAATTGATCCTAATCATGTCAAATCATTCCAAATTTTTCCAAGGGTTTGAAAATAATGTACATTGGTTGGGAACTTGATGTCAGATCACTCTGCGGTGACGAGCAGCAATGAAGCATTGCCTCTTACCACAATCCCAGTCACACAATCAAACCTGCGTTGGTCGAAATCGCACACGAGGAGCCTTGAACGGCATAAGAATACTCACCTTTGACCTCATTATCATACCGAAGATGTGAAGGTGTACATAAATTTGGTATGAAGAATCATCATCGTCTTCTATTGGAACATACCCGGTTGCATTCTTCTTAGACTGTGTTCTCAAAGTTGACAACGAGGTGGCGATGGGGTCAGATCGTGACATATAAAACGTAACGCGCTGTCCGTATTCTCGAGACCAAGCAATTCAATTACGCAAACTACTTTGCGATAGAGGCTCAGCGAAACATAATTTATGAGATGATGAATTAGATATCCTCTACGTCTGTCACGTTCAACATCGCGTAGCGTGAAGCCACGGGACGGAAGAGACGATAGGTCTTGTTATGAAATTCTTGTACAGCAAAATGTCATCACATACTAACCTCGCCATAAAAGGAACCAGGGAATTATTTTACTTACTTAAAATCTTGGGAGAGTTACGGCGGGCGACCCTACGCAACGCTCTTTAAGCCCAGACTTGGGTTCTCCCTTCTTCCCAGTGGCCCTGCGGTTCACGGAGAAAGAGAAGGGCTAAACACTTGGGTAGTCTAAACAGAGAGTCAGTGATGTCACTGAAAATTCTATGTCAAGTATGGCAAGGGAACTCTTGTATCACACATCCCGCACTTCATCACCCTAACGTATTCATCTTCGGGATCCGGCGATTTCTCGAAGCAAGTCGCGAAATGTTGCCACGACGAGGCGACTTGCAATCTCCTGCACCTGATATCCTGTACAACCAGTCACAGAATGGCATGCTAGGATTGGTGTTCAGCTCCTGCCAAGCATAATTTCTCTCATCTTTCTCCTTCTGGACGAGTTTCATGGGCATCCAGAGAAGGCCGGCGCGTGTAGATGACAGGTTCAGCGGCCCCGCGGCTATCACCCCCTGCTGAGTCGCTGGTAACTACTAAGTACTGTCTGCGACGACTCTATTAGGATCACGGGCCGTCCAAGAAGATCAAAGGTTAAGACTGTGTTGTCTCTCAGCCGGATTTGAAAGTCCCACACCTTAATTTCGTATTGCCTTCAGCCGCGGCATAGTGTCATTCGTTAAGCAGCGAAGAACGTGAGCCTCAAAAGACGGACGTTGTAGGAAACTCTAAAGCAGCGGAGATGGACGCGTAATTGATCCAGCTGCCCATAGTAACTCGGTTCGCATCTGATTTGGTTATGTAGGACATCTATAAACCTGAACGCATGTCTTCCCTCTATACCTACACATAGAAGCACTAATAACAATCTGAAGATGGAGTAGAGTGTAGCCAGCAAAACCAAGGGAACTGACTAGCACAATGAAGAGCACTTTCTTGCGAGATTGAAAAAGAAGGAGGGAATTTCGTAGCAAAAGCTCCCGTCTTCATCGGGCTACCAGGAAGACGGCTGATCAAAATCTCATTCAAGTAGAGACATGTATCATCCGGACTTATAGGATGTGGTACGCAGTGGAAACCGATCCATCTGCATCACGCTAATCTGCAATTCTGAACGGGAATACAAAGCACTAGACTTGACTTTGGCGCGCTCTACAAATAGAACCTGCTTGTTAAGCTGGACTTTCAAGCAGCCAAGTGCAAGAGTTGTGAAGAAGCTATGATGCCCCCGGGGCAGCTTCTTCTTCATGTTCTAAATCCAGTTCGGAAGACTCGACAAATCATATACTCGGACCCCCTCTGTCATCCGACTTCATCCCCTCCGCCAACCCTTCAAGCGCCTGACATTATTACAAAACGTTCAAGAGCAATCATGCTAGGACTATAACAGGTCGGTGTTTACCTCGTATACCCTAAGATTCAACAAAGCTTACACCTCGGAGACCAGCAAACGACCGAAGATCCTGGTGACAAAACAAGTCTTCAGCCCAGCGAGTTGAGGACGCTGCGTGCCCGATCAAATTATCACGTTTGTATCACAAAAAGAAGGTATAATGGTCTCCCAGTAGCGCAGTATGTCTACTGACGAGCATTCAGCTCGTGCTCACTCATTGGCAACTTATACGCCTCGGCACCAATAGTTTCACCGTGCTAGACAGCCAAGGACATGATCCATCCAACAGACTCCTGTCAATACCCGCCTCTCGGCCTCCAAACCCGAGTCTAGAGGCTCCCTAACGCTTGTAATGTATCCCACTTCTCACCGTCAACAACTCAGCCGTTCAAGCGACGAGGTGGAGATAATCGCTTACCGAACGACACGGTGTCGGCACACGTTCCCCGTTCCGGCGTAGACTAAATCCAGGACCTCCCCCTTTTCAATACCGGTGTAAGCCCTGTACAACGCTCGTCCATCCGTCTCGCCTTCATCAAGGTATGTTTGGAGCCGTGGGGGTATATCAGTCATCGCCGCCCCCCCTCCCCCCATTATTGCGTCGCGCGTCGGCCTCACCCGCTCCATCCGTTTCAAGGCGAGGCACCACACCACCAAGCGTGCTTGTCCGACGGCTCTGAGCCACTACCGTCCCCCCTCTGCATCCTATCACATACAAGAGTACTAGAGTCGCCCAGACGGATTCCCGTGAGACGGTTAACCTCTACCCCCGGTTGGCCCCCACGCGGGATGATCGCCCATGGTGCGACCGTCCTCTCGGTGAGGCAGGTCGCGGGAGATAAAATACGTAAAGATTTAGACGAAGAGGGAGAAATAGGAAAAAAGAAAAGACCTGCCTCAGGTCCCTCGGCTATGCTAAGGACGTTGTTGATAGCCCGGGCTAGTCCGAACAAGCAAGACGATGCCGTACTCTTTGAGTTCAGCCTAGCAGACCGAAACCCTTGAGCGATTGGCCGTTTTCTAAGGGCCTTGAGACGATTCCCAACCTCGCGTTGGCTCCTTGGAGAACAGTAGACAATTGGCGGCCGGTATTGTTTGTCCTGGTTGCCTACTCCACTCTCCCTCCGGAACAGATATGTGATCAATATCTGCCGGACGGCTACGTTTCCCGCTTCGGCTGTTGGAGCCATTGGAGAGAGATGTTTTGGACCTTTCGGATGGAGGAGGGAACCTGGAAAGCAAGACTAGTGGCAGCCAGCAAGCATGGGTGATGAATGACGACCTAGGTACCTATTCATGCCAAGTAGACCAACGACTCCAACGGGCCGGGGGATAGGGAGATCTTGGAGTAGTTCACCCCTTCTCTGCCGCAAGGACACAAACTTGGCGAACCCGGGGAAAAGCCGTCCCAGGTTCCCAGCCGTACGTTCGTGCTCCTCTCGCCAGTCAGGCCTCCCATATGATCCCATCGCCTAGCCGCGTAACGTAACTACTGGGCGCCGGAGCCCGGCCCCGAGGACGGTGATTGGCAGGCACCGTCCGAGATCCGTAAGAGAGGAACGCATGGGGCCAAGCATTAGCAAGGGGGGCTGCCCACTCCCTCGCCTCCACCCACCCCTTCTCGCGGAAGAGGGGGAGGACGATAGAGGCTCCGGGAGTTCGACAGCTGTGGTGGTGTCAAGCTGGTGAACCCGCGAGAAGCACATCCCATTCCGCGGGGCCCTTTTCTCTTCACACACGGACCATACCACTGAGCAATGAAAAAGTCCCGCCGCAATGGGTGGACAAGGGTCCTGACTCGAAATCCCTACAGGACCAGCGCCGGCTCAGGGTCCCCGATTTGTTGCTAACTTGCTGCTGCCTATGGGAAGGGAGGGCTGTTAGAACGAGCGTTGAGAAGCACCTGCCAAATCGGGGAGTTTGAAAGGGACTATTCCAAAGCCCAAAAAGGATGCGTACACAACGTTCCATGCTCACGCGCGAAGGAGCGCAGAGAAGGAAGAAGAAGAAGGAAAAGAAAAGGACCGGCAGGGGGAAACAGCGCAAAGATTGCGTGCGATACCGACGGCTGGGACTACACTAATTCACGTTAGGGTCCAAGATGGACAGCGACAGGGACCGGATTCGGCGATAGGTAGGTCGCAGGGTGACTGGGGAAAGAGAAAATAGACAGTGGTCCAAAGGTTCTGGATGCCGATCCTCAGTCCTCCTCGCCAGACGATTTTCAGCGAGAGTTGATTTCCTTATCAATGTCAACCGACAGTTAGAAATGGGAACTTGAGTGGGAAGAGAGACAGACAGGCTCACCTACAGGCCTGCTTTGTACTGTCCGTTTGATCCGCAACCGGACTCAAGAGTCAAGCACAGTCATCAATGCTTGACAAATTTGGGAATTTGGCAATTTGCAAATGATACTCCCTGTCCAACGCAGCCATGATCGGCTGGCTACCCATTTTTCCAATACATTTTAAAGGGTCCCCGTCGGTGTGGGGGACACTTCTCTCAAGTCAGTCAGTAAGTTCTGGTCCTGCAGAGAAGGGGGACAAGAAACATGAGGAACAATACCTCTCGCCCCCCCCCGAAAATCCTGCGTTCGGAGCGAAATGCGGTGAAACGTAACCCGGACGTCTGGCTCTTGGATCTTCTGCCAAATTTGCCAATAATGCAGGACCCCCGGTCTGGTTCGTGTTTTTCCCTGCCCTCCCCAACCCCATTATCTGATCCCGGAATCGGCCCGTAGTGCAAAAAAAAAAAAAAAAAATATACGGCCGCCCGAGGGATTGCAGAAAGAGCCGACATGCTTCTGATAATACCGAGGGAAGAGGGACAGGGTGGTTGCATGGAGTGTGCTTTGGATGATTCTCTGCGAAAGAATGGAAATCCCGGAGGGACGGACGAGGCCAAGACGCAGACCAGAGGCGAGGCGTGGGAAAAAAGGAACGAAGAGAAAGAAAAAAACCAGCAGAGCGAGCTGCCTTGGAAGCGAATGCTGTTCGGTTCGAGGGTTCAAGAGTCGATTCCACCCCTGGGAGGTTTTTCCCTCGTCGAAGCGAACCGGCGAGCAACTCAGCGTCGTCGTCGAATATGGGGACCAATTACCGGTCCCTTTTCACCGACCTCTCACCTTAGAGACTCACCCCCAACACCCCGAACCCTCAGTGTCGGTGGGACACTCACCGAGGGTGATGTCGCGAACGCCAATGCTGATCGCACAGCCGGGCGCCAACCTCTTCCCGCTCGTTTTACCCGACGGAGCACCACCCCTTCCTCGGCACGGCAGAAGAGAGGACAAGCGGTAAGTACTGAGTATTCGTAGTTGGTTGGGAAGCCGAGGTAAATCTCAGTACGGATACGTCTCTCTACCTCTCCGTCTCTGTCACTCCCTCTTTCTCTCTCGTCCCCATTGCTGCTCGAACCCACCCGGCCCATAGAACCGACCAGAGTCAGAAAGGATGATCAGCAACGATCCAAACTGTCAGAATGGTACCCGGCCCCTCCTCCGGATGCACGGACGCGGTGCCGGGTCCAGCTCCCGTATTACGTGGGCTCGGACTCTCCTGACGTCCGTCCTCTGCCTCGGTGCCTCTCCTTTTTCCACTGTTCATTACGTACGGATGGATACAGGGCAGTCAATCAAGTTGCGCCCCGCCCCTCGCGCCGCTCTCCAGATCCTATGAGTGGTACTTTCTGCACGGGTTGTGCAGGAGCATGTGTCTCCGCGGCTGTTCAAATGTGGCCTGTCAGAGAAACGCCAACCACTTCTTCGGTGAAGTTCCTCGGGGAAGGGCAAATAGGGGGGTGTTGGGTGCGAATATCCGTACCCAGTGCTTCAATAGATACGACGTAGAACAGGCCTTTGATTTCTCTCTGGTCTATCCAACAGGCCACCTGGAATTTCAGCAGGGTCCTGAGTCGCGTTGGGTGGTTCTCGTTGCACGTGCGCCGCCCGTCCAAAAAAGAGATGTCATTTTGGAGCTCCGCCGCCGTCGCGAGTTGAATTCCCGAGGAAGACCTTTTTTTTTTTTTTTTTGTCAAAATGTCTCCAGTAGTGCCCTCTTTCTGCATGGGGCACCGTGATGCCCCTCCTCCTACCTGAGCAGTGCCGGCATAATAAGAGGGGGGGCGACAGTTGAGGGGAAAGAGCTACGTATGGGTCAATGACGGTCCTTTCCCCTCTTTCTGCGGTCTTTGCAGTCAGAGAGAAGGACATAGAGAGAGCGCGAGAGAGGAACAGGTCCGTAGAGAGGTCCGTGTTCAATGAGGGGTTTGAGAGGTTGCGTCTGTCCCGCAGGAATGCAGCCAACTGGGGAAAACAAACTCCCACTCCAACCCTCGCATTGAGTAGCACGACATGTTGCAGTTCGAGAAAGTTAGCGCGTGAAAGAGACGGCGGGAACAGGAAGAACCGGCTGTTGGTCGCGGCGCTGAGGCAAGAGGCTGCGATTTGAACGAGGGAGGGTTGCAATGCATGCAACGTGCTGCAGGAATCCGTTAGTCGTTGAAGAACGCCCCCCCTTCCTCTCTTGGGAACGTGATTGTGGAGCGAAGAATCAACGACATGGCAACGTAAGCTTGCTGGGCGCGCTGGGCTAGCTGGCTTTTGCTCAACCCGAGGTCTGCCAGCTTGCTCGCTCCTGAACCCGAACCATAGGAGATGGACACGAGCAAACGGCGGCTACCAGACCCGAGGTTGCCTTTCGCTCAAGTTGGCGTACAGAGCCTCTGTCTCCATGGTCATGTCTTTGCCCGGCCTGTCTGGGTCAGATGGGGGCACCAGTATTCGTATAGACAGAGTATGACTTCCGGACCTGAGCTGTTCTGAAGTTACTTCACATAGCCCGAATCATTGCAGTGCCAGTACCGTGTTGCTGTATTGTGTCGCGTACTGTGTTGTGTGATTTCTCTTGAAAGCTGGATCCCGTTCAGGTTGATCCTCAACAAAGCCGCCGGGGAAAAAAAAACACTCAAAGCCCGAATCAGTACCGAGCAAGGTGCCTTTACAACACGCAACACGCAACTCGGCATCATTTCGTATATTGCATCCATACGACATAAGTGTCTTGTGACCTCCACATCTAGGCTGCTCCTCTATTATGCAGAAAGGGAGGAAACATACGACTCCCAGCTGCGAGACAACAACCTCTTGCCCTGGACAATGGCACAAGACTGAGGAAAGAAAGCTGCATCGTCGGAGGTAAAATAAATAAATAATTAAAAAAGAAAGGAAGAAGAACAGATTGGATGCTGGTCAGCAGGATCACACACATAAGACACAGGCCACTAGATCAGCTCGTTGGGCGAGATGATCATCCCATCTCGCAATAGACTTTGCGCCTAGATTTGCTTATCGGCACCAGTCCCGCTCGCAAACGCCCCCCGTCTATCCCAGGTAGTGAGTGCGTCCCTGGATGAAGCTGAAGTAAGGAAAAAGGGCTCGAGGCGAGGGAATCATCAAAATACCAACGTCGACTAGCCCGTACAGTACATGCAATGCTGACCACCACCCTCCCTCCACCTTACGCTAGGCTACTACCCCTCCAAAGTCTTGGTGTGTCAAAGGGAGACTGAGTTCCCTACCGCTGAGCCGGTTTAAAAAAAGGCAAGCTTTTTGCTCTCGATACCATCTCCTTGGCCTCCAAACCCGTAGGGTTGAAGTTGACTCCATACAAAGACCATTCATTCATAGGTTGAAAAATTGTAGTAACGAAGCTCAGCGAATCGACCAGTCCATCACCAGAAACATAAACCACAACCTCTCAAAATCTCCCGCCATGTCTTATCGCACGTCGATGTCATCTAGTCCAAACCCACCACCATACCTCCTCGGCTGTCACAGCTTCGCCAAACGTCAAATCGGCGAATCAACCGTCTCCAACCCACTGCCACTTCCCATCACCCAATAACAGCAGGGGTCCAACAGAAGATACCTTTTCTTAAATGAAGTCTCTGCTTTGAGAGCCAAATACCCCCGCATATAGCATCAGCATCGATTCTCCAACTTTCATTCCCATTTCTTTGCTAATCGGCCAAGGTGCTTGCCGTTGGTTCCCTCTGCCTGCATCTTCTCTCTCCACCCACGCCTTGCGAGCCCCAGGAATCCAACCGTAGTGAACCGCAAGGCCACCAAAAGGAAACGAACCAAAAACGCCTTGGGAAGAATACTCATCGGCCGTCCAATTGTATTGTTCGGCAACCTCCAAAGAAGAAAGAGACACACATACACACACAGAGAGAGAGAGAGAGAGCTGTACCGTATACTAGGCAGTACCCCTTCCCACGGGACCCCACCCCCAAAGAACACCCCATCGTTCGTCACTAGTTTCCCAAAAAAGAGACATTCACACACAGATGGAGTCAATCGCTCACTCGCACTACCTCAGCCTCCCGCACTTGGACCCTTGCCCGGCACATAGTCTGACAGACAAGGCAAGACTATGGTGCCATCGATCACAGTCCGTCCATCCATCTCTCTCTGTATTTCTCTTCCCCCTCTCTCTGTGTGTGCGTGTATGAGTGATCTGCTAGCGCCCACCAAACGAAAAGAGAAGCTATGTGCGCCCACGCACATCACACCCCCTCACCTGAACTGAACGAGCCGTCATGTTCCCCCGCGACTGATGTGCCCTCCAAAGATATTCCCACACGCCACGGAAACCCGTCCATCGTTCCTACTAGCAAACAAACGTGCATCCAACGCCACAGAAGAGAGAAAAAAGCATGTGCCCGTACCAAGCAGGTATCTTGGTCTCTCGTCTCCAGAAACAGATATCCGGGGGAAGAGAGGAAAAAGCCACCTGGGGCGCGCGTTGACAATGCCATTATCAGAAAAAAAACCTACCGCTGCCCGTCGGAGGTAACGATGTAAACTAGTATGGCCTTCGCGGAGATGGTCAAAAGTCCGATGGCTACAAACATCCTTCTTTTGCTCCTTTTGCTGATGAATCCTCGCGGAAAAGAAAAGAAACGAAACGTGCTTCCTCTCTCTCTCTCTCTCTCTCTCTCTCTCTCTGTCTCTCTCAAAAGCAGCTAAGCAGTATTCGAAACAATCGTTAAACCAACTCCTCTTCTCTTTTTCGTCACCCTTCTCCGCCTTTGATTCATCATCAGACTTGAAATCTAGCCAAAAACAGAAGAGACCAGTACGTGTGTCAAGATGGATAACTGTGTGTGTGAGAGAGAGAGAGAGTGAGAGAAACTAATTGACCCGAAGCAATGCAAAATGGATCGGTCTAGACCCCCCGATCCAAATCCCCTCACCCACCTACCTTCCCCCCCTACCTTACCTTTTCCCCCCCCCTCCCCTTCCCAAAGAGACAGCTAATAACCCATACGAATTGCAAGCCTTTGTCTCCTAAACCCTGAACCCTTCCTTCCCTTCCGTCACCTTCCATCCCGGAGAAGATGCACCCCTCCCCCTTCTTTGCCGTGCTCTCACTGTGAGAGGAATATGGAGAGCTATCAGACAATGGAAGTACGCTACCTTTACACTTCACTGCTCGCCCAGAAATCCCGTGGGTTCCCGGGTGGAAGCTAAATGCCGCCAAGCCGTCAAAACACACACACACACCCCCAAGCTCTATCTAAGGTATCCCTCTATTCGTACGTCTCCTCTCCGAAAGCCCGGCTTTGGCATGTTAATAATTAAAAAAAACCTCAAATGTGGTCGAACACGGAACCCGACTTGCCCCCGTTGCGCCCGTCGCGAGGTTCCCATAGCCAACGGCGGTCCTCCTTCTCCCTTAACTCCGTGTCTCGTTAAACTTCCCCTCCTTCCTCTTCGACATTGCCGGATGTGCTTGCCACTGATACTCTGCTTGCTTCTTGTCTTCGCTGACCCCTAATTTGCCCTGGGATGTTGGCCTTTTTTCTTCCTCCCCCCCCCCTCTTTGCGCGCCCCTGAGCTGAGGAAAGCCGTTGTCAAAGTCCGTCCTACTGACCACACGCCCCCTCTCCAATCCTCGTTCAAGAACAAGGTCCCGAGGGAGCGGAAATCGCGGGGTACGGCGGGCAGAGAAGACTACGCGCGCGCGCACTCAGAGAGCTCCTCTCTCCCTTTTCTAACTCCCCCAAATCCTCCCAAATTCCCCAAGGTCCTCTTCAGGGTTTTTCTTCCGGGGGAAAATATCGACAGTTTCCGAACTACGAAGTAGCTTTCCCCGATCCATACATAGTTTTCTCTCACCAAGTAACCCTTCCGTGAATCGCAACGTCCACTTGGGGTAAAGTTTCCCGGGGGCGATACGTTGTAGCGGCAAAGCGAGCGACGGGGCGGGAGGCGATCAAAAAATCAAGGATGGATGGGCGGATAATGTAGATTCAACGAGTAACAAGTCAGCCTATCCTGGATGTCTAGCTACGTCTCGACAAAGAGGCAACACCTCCTTGCGGTCACCTCCCCTAAAGTGACTACTTCCAGCCGCAACTGCGGCGCAGAAAACAGGTGATGTTTCCGTACACACAGATTAGAGCTTCCTCGCATCTGCCACAGTCCTTCAGCCTCTCCCTCCCCAGGCAATTCTCCTTCTTAGCTCGCGTGCGCGAACATGAATACTCCATATGAAGAATCCAAACCACAAACATATGAACAACAATCCGGGAGTAGAAGTGAGCAGATACATGGCATCATTTTCTTTTGCGACTGACTAGACGTCAAAAAAGGCCTGTAAAAAAGACTCCTATAACACCACCGCCAGCTTGCCCTCATGTGTTGTTTGGAATGAACAAAAAATATGAACTCCCAGTCTGCCCAAAGGTTTGATTGAATGTCAGGAAACCTACGCCCCAGAATATGCCTCTCTCTTTTCGTGCGCCGTTCGCCCAAGGAGAAGCTAGCTGTTCATCCGTGACGTGGGGAAATGTCCGAATCGTCTTCAAAGCAGAACTCGAGATCTCGTGCGCCCAATAGTCGTGGCTGCGACAGCCTTTGCCAGCGCTTCTCTAATGCTGGCAATCATCAAGTCGTGACGTGGAAAATGCTTTTGCCTCGCGGCAGTGGGCCCGTCGGATTTGCGAATCGAATGGATCGGGGTTTAGGCCGTGGATCCGAACAAGTCCGTCGAGGAAGGGGTGGAAAATAAAAGGGTGAGGTCGCAAGCGAGCTCACAAAACAACACATTTACTCTTTCCTTCCCTTCTGCCCACTTTGCGGCGATAGCGGTCGCCACCCTCCTTGTCGTCGTACCTCGCTCCGGCATCGCCATTGATGGGCCGGGTGCTGCTTCGTCCGCCGGGCTGCGGCCTCGAGGCGGCCTGTCGCTGCCTCCGCAGTATTCTCACAACGTCATAGAAAGCCTTCTCCACGTTTATGCAATTCTTGGCCGATGCCTCCACGAACTCACAGCCCAGCTCGCGGGCCAAAGCGTGTCCTTCTTGTGTCGACACTTCCCTCTCGGTGACTCTATCGCTCTTGTTGCCGACGAGCATGATGGGCACGGGCGCTTGTGGGCTGGCTGCAGAGATTGGCGAGCCTGGGTATGACGGCGATGATGCACATGACTCCTTGACTCGCTGGATCTGATGATGAAACCGCTTGATCCGTGAAAAGGAGGATCGTGATGAGATGCTGTAGACGAGAACGAATCCTTCGCCGTCTCGAATCCATTGATCTCGAAGGGCTGTATACTCTTCTTGGCCGGCGGTATCGAGAACTTCCAACATGCATGCTTGGCCGTCAATGACGACTTGTTTGCGATACGAATCCTCAATCGTGGGGTCGTACTATTTACGGTGAAAAGCACGGTCAGCAGGGGGCTCTTGGCGGTAATAGCAGCGGGGAAAGGATGGAATTTGGGGCAACGATCGGAGGAGTCGATGACCGACCGAGGAGAAAGTGGCGATGGGGTGCAGGATGGAATGGATTGAGAGCGGCGACCTACTGTTTCCACGAAGTGTTGCAGGCAAAGCTGGATTGTCAAAGCGGTCTTCCCCACGCCGCCGTCGCCCAAGACCACCAACTTGTACAGCACCATTTTTCCTGCCATGATGGGCAGCTATCGGAGGCGAAAGACGATAAAAAGAAGGCGAATCTTTGTCGTTGAATTAAGCCGCTCGATTGATGATGAGTAGCGAAAGTCAAAGCGAGGCAGAGGTAGAGGGGCGATTCGCGGGGGGCGGAACGCGAAGTGGGTGGTGGTTCGTCGGTGGTTGTGAAGGTGGTGGTGGAGGAAAAGACGACGAACGCCAGTCAAGACTCGATAATAGAATAGGCAAGGTAGAAAAAAAAAAAAAAAAAAAAGGGGGGGGGGGGGGGGGGGGGGGGGGGTGGGGGGGGGTGGGAAAGGGGGGGGGGAGAAAAGGAAAGAGACGCAGAAAAATCTCATATTAGAAAAGGAAAAGAAAAAAAAAAAAAAAAAAAAAGAAAGTAAGACAGGTTGGTAGGTAGGTAGGTAAGGTAAGGTAAGTGGCAGCGAGGCAGCGAGTAGTAGTGGAGGCCTAGAGGTGGTGGTGGACTGGTGGTGGTGGCCGCAGGAAGTTGGGAGCAAGGTAGGAGCCCAAATCTTGTTGGATTTTGGAGCCCGAGC
Organism: Colletotrichum orchidophilum; assembly: GCF_001831195.1. Lineage (NCBI taxonomy): Eukaryota > Fungi > Ascomycota > Sordariomycetes > Glomerellales > Glomerellaceae > Colletotrichum > Colletotrichum orchidophilum. The sequence continues at coordinate 229,692 of NW_019173037.1, forward strand.
CCTGGACGTGGACAGTGGACTCTCTCCTAAGCAGACTGGTGGATTGGATCGACCGGACAGGACCCGACAAGCCAGTCAGTACGTAGCAGCAGCGACAGCGGTAGTATCAGTAGCGGCGGCAGCAGCAAGCACCAACGCAGCACTGTGACTGGGGAGGGGTCGCTCGCGGTGGGTGGTCTGCTCTCTCTCACTTTCTCTCTCACTTTCTTTCTTTCTCTCGCTCACCCTCCTTCTTCGTTTCTGTGCCTTGGCCTGGTCGAGGCTAAGGTATGCTGGGCTAGACCGGCAACTGGCAACTGGCAGGTTGGCACACGGTCGCGTTGCGGATGCGAATCGATGCGGGCAGGTTTGGTGCAAAAGTAGGAAGGTAGTCAGGTACTGGAAGATTGCGCGCACACAGGCCGTATGACCGTCCTGTCTGACCCTCGGGCTGCTTTGATTTGCTTTTCTCTTTCTCTCCTTCGTCTCGTCTCGTCTTGTCGTCTTCTTCGTCTTCTCGGATTGGCAAAAGGTGTGGAGAATTGACAGACACTGACTGGACTGGCGGGTCTAGCTTGGGACCTGGGCTTGTGTTAGATGCTTGGGTTAGGAAGAAGGATGATACCGGGATAAAGGCGAAGCGGAGCGGAGGCGCACAGCCGACTGTTGGCTAGCCCGCCCTTCTCCTGAGAGGCTGTCAACCCTCGTTACCTCCACGCGCCAACCCGAGCCACCCAGCTCTGTATCCGCCGCGACTTGGGCTGGCCGGGATGGGACGGGGAAGGGGACTGAGTGGCAGCGAGAGGGGGAGTAGGAGTGGGAGGGGGTCGACGAGGAAACAGGGGTGCAGGCACGGGCTGGAGACGAGCGAGCCACAGCAAGCAGTTCCAATTCCGCCGGCGGGTTGGGGATTATTGGTAACAGCGACGACGGCGGCAGCGGCAGCGGCAGCACCAGCGGCAGCAGAGCAGACAAAAGCAGACGAGGGTTGCGGTGCGGTACGTACTCTCAAGCAAGCGTACGCATGCAGTCAGGTAGGTAGAAAGGCAGGGCAGAGCAGAACAGGACTAGACAGGGTACCTGGGTTGTTGGTGCTGGCGTCGCATCGGAGAACGTACCTTTGGTGTGTGGTACGTGGATAACAGAGTACGGTATCGCAATACCGCCGTGCTCCGACCTCGATGAATCGTTCAGTCGCGGCTGGTTCCTTGCGCAGAGGTATGGTAGGTCCAGGTATGGATATGGAGATGTTGAGGCAAGCCGCAAGACGCAAGACGAGGGCCGGGATATGGCGTGGATTGTCACGGTATGCCGGCAGCGTCGTCGCGCCTCCGAGGTGCGGACAAGGGCAAGCTTTGGTCGGCTCGGTTCGTCGTGAGAGACGTCGGTCGGAATTGGAGGGTTGCTGATTCAACTGAATCAAAAGTCGGCGACTGGGCAACCCCCCAAGTCAGCTCCAAGGCAGTATCAAGATGTATCCCAGTACGAGTACGTCCTTGTTTCGCTCGCTCGGCTTCTCTCCTTCAGTGATGCTCAGACTGGCAGCAGGAAATTCCAGTAGATAGGCCACGCGAGATTGGCGAAAGAATAGGCTGGACCGAGTGAGAAGACGGCTCTGACGAAAGTGGATTTGAGCTGTATCGACGACTGGAGGGGTGAAGACGAGGCAGCTGGGCAGTCAATGGGGTAGGAGGGGCAATGATCAAGGATGAAGCCAGCGACGGGCGACGGGAGACCAGCAAGACGCTGTTTGGCATGCGCTCGGTCCAGCACACGAGGGAGGGGAAGGGGGAGGGATCGAGAAAGTAAGATGGATGCGTAAACGTACCGCTAGTGTTTCTGTGCAGCGACGTGAGGGGAAAGGAATGAATCAGCGTGTATTTGTTCGTACCCTGGGAATACGCAGCGAACAAAAGAGGCGAGGACCACGAGGGCGCGGGCAGGAATGGAATGCGGCGACGTATCGGCACCTGATATACAAGTGACAATCAGCAACCAGCAATCGCCTCAGCCCAAAACAAGACGAAGCGAGACAAGTTTATCAAGCTTTGTTTGCGACGTTGGCCAACGCCAAAACGCCCACCCAACCGGCAGTATCAATGCAGCTTACGTTTCTTCTTTTCATGATTCTGATGACGATGCCAGAAAGGCGTGTCAATGCGATTGCCAGCGGCCCTGCTTACCTGTATGGTGATGTGGTGTTGTGGTGTTTTCCTTTTTTTTCCCACTCCTCATTGATGGATACGTCTTGTTTGATTCGCTAGAATGAAGCATGTCAGATAGCGAGTGGTCACTGCCAGGTCCCAGGTTGCATCTCGTTTGGAGAGCAGGAAGGGGGTGCTCGTGAATTACACCTCAGGATGCAGACAGATGCAGACAGATGCAGACAGATGCAGTGACAGCCCTGGGCAGTAGGTAGGTACCCGACCTCGATGATGGGAAATGGAAAGAACCAACGTTTGGGTAATGCACCTGACGTTCCTCACTCCGTCCCCTCCCACAGCTCCTCTCCTCGTGTCCATCTCTTGCCCCGAACACTTCACCCCAATAAGAAGGTACGCAGTGCAGTACCCAGTACCCGATATCACGTCACAGATTGATAGCAAGACGTGTGGGTTGAACTATCTGCGAGCTTGAAACCACGACTGTCGACCGGACGGCCGCCTCCAAACTGAGTAGCTGAGATCCCTGGTCATGGTGGGAGAGCAACATTTTCACTTCCAAAGGTACCCATACCTTACATCATTCACAGACTATCCGTATCACGTACCTGAATCAAGCACGAGGCTATGAACCCGCCTTCAGCCTGGACATCGACTTGGAACACGGCTATCGAGACCCAGCCGCGAGCGGCATGACCTGGATGAAGGAGCCTCGCAACACTGAAGAGGCTCAGCAGCGGATGTACCGGTATGCATCTACCCTTTTGGCACCCGTATGCCGTGGACGAGGACTCGGCGGATACGGAACACGCCAACCGCCTGCCGTCAAGTCGCCGCGGTCAGATACCTTCTTGCCATGTTGATTCAGAGAAGCTCTTGAGCTACGGGGTTCCCTGCCCTGTGCAAGGTGACGTTTGTCTGGTCAGAAATGCAACAACACCACGCCGGCTTGGGCTCCGACTGCAGCTGCGGGTTGCGAGCTGCATGTTTCCTCTTCCCAACATTAGCGCGACTGTCCTAACGAACCGGCTGGTCTAGGGCCCAATTGACAGCCCGCCCCAAGTCACACAGCCCGCGCTGGCGCATCCGCCCATCCTCCCGCCCACGCCCGCCCACTCACACATGCCATACACCGGGCACGACGGGCCAGACATGCCAAATGTACGAAGCAGACACACCTTTATTTATTTATTTTTATTTTTTATTCCCTTTTTATTTTTTTATTTTTTTTGGCTTCCTCATCTTCAAACCCCCC